>NC_083346.1:49614881-49834013 GCF_019175385.1 Lycium barbarum
GAATTAAAAGAAGCAAGTTCAAAGATTTTGGAATAATAGATGACTAAAAATTATTATTACATATATATTTTATGCGATTATTATAGTATATTAATTTCCCTCCTTGTTAGAAGTACAAATTAATATAACTATAATCATAACACAAAAGATACTGAGTAACGATAATGATTAGTAGAACATATCATTCCAACACAAAATATGACACTTAAATAATATCAAGACGAGGAATAACTAAAATAAGATAATATAACATTACACCAAGTTTCTTCAACTACCCCAACAAAAAGATATTACACCATTATGGAGTTAGAAAAGAGAAAATATGAATTTAAGAAGCTAGAAATATTGAAAGACTTGGAGAAATATTTTTACTACAAAGGAAAGAAAAGAGAATAGAACAAGATTAACACTTTGTCTTCTAAATTATTGGATGATTTGTAAGCAAAGTGATGCTTCTATTTATAGGAAAATGTAGTGTCTCCCCTCTACGAATGCAACTTTGAAGTAGTGCTCACATCCGTGACCTTACTTGACAGGTGAGAGTATAACACTGGTAGTCGCACCTGTAAATTTTGGAACTTCTTTCTTGATGCCCATAGTTGACGGGTGTGGGTATGAAAGTAGTGGTGATACCCGTGGATTTCAACACTTGACGGGTGTGGGATTATGAAACTTCTTTCTTGAAGCCCATAGTTGACAGGTGTGAGTATGAAAGTGGCGGTGACACCCGTGGATTTCAACACTTGATGGGTGTGAGATTATGCAACTTCTCCCAATGTTATCTTTTGTAATTCCCACATGTAGCACTCCACCATTATGACTTATGAATTTGTATTTGCACCTATTGAATTCTTTGCTTACTTCTTTGGCAATTTGTTTCTTCTCTATTCTTCAGCAGTACTCTTCTTCCTGTTGAATTTGTTAGAAAATATGCCAGAATAGGATATATTTATTCATGTTTTATTTAAAAACTTATTTTTATATACAAATTATCATGAATAATTTATATCCATCATTTATCTGATTTTTCATCCAACTACTTCATTATACGACCATTTAATCGCTCTATCTCTTTAAATAAACCTAAAGAAATATCAATAGGGAGAGATTCATACCTTATTCTTACAAGGACAACAATATCTTCAGTGTTCGACCATAATCCAAACCGAATCCTGCGCAAAACAAGATGACAAATGACAACTACGCGCTATCCGAACCCAAACTAATATTACACCACTTGATAATCGCTCAATTTATGATATCCTCACACCCTCATCTGATTTTTGAGTTTCTTTGGGAAAAATCTGGCGAAAAAGGGGGTTTTTACCCTTTATATAGGGGGTCAAAGTCGGTGGAAACTTACTCAATATTTGACCCTCGCAAACATGGGTCCTCTCGTGAACGCGACGGTTTGGAATTTCCATGGCCATCGCGAACGCGAGACCATCTCGCGAACGCGAAGGGCAATTCTGCCAGTTCGCCCAATTTTTCATCTTCTGCCCATTTGACCTCAAATCCTTCCAATACTTCTCATACATGATTGTAAACCCTTATAACCATAAAATGGGTGCATATCACTCCAGTGTTCACAATTAAGCAGTTGACACCTACGGAACTCAACGTTCAAACTACGAGGTGTAACATTCTCTCCCCCTTAGAAACATTCATCCCCGAATGTTTATACTAGGTCTCATGCTATAAAAAATTTGGCAAAGTCTCCTTTATAACTATACCTACCAACCTGCATTCAGCAACCCACTAATGCCTCACAGGGCCACAATATATCATATAGACTCATTTACCTATCAATATAGTCAAGTAGGGAATTGAGTTACTTGCAGGCGTAGGAAACAAGTAGGGATACTTATTCTTAATTTCGTCTTCGGCTTCCCAAGTCACCTCTTCCCTATTATTATTTCGCCACAATACTTTGATAGAAGCTACATCCTTAGTACGTAACCTTCTAACCTGGCTATCAAGTATAGCTATGGGGCTCTCCTCATAAGATAACTTCTCTGTTACCTGAAATGCTCTAGAAGGGTCACCAATACATTTGTGAAGCATTGATAATGAAAGACTGGATGCACCGCTTCCAAATCAGATAGTAGGTCCAACTCATAGGCAACCTTGCCTACCTTACGAATGATCTGATAAGGCCCAATGTACCTCGGGGTGAGCTTCCCCTTCTTGTCGAATCTCATCAAACCCTTCATGGGTGATACCTTCAGGAATACCCAATCACCGATCTGAAATTTTAAATCTCGACATCGATTATCTGCATACGACTTCTGTCGACTCTGGGCTACCAATAATCTCTCCTGAATGAGCTTCACCTTATCAACAGCTTGCTGAATCATGTCTGGGCCTATCAACTTAGTATCACCCACATCGAACCAACTTATAGGTGACCTGCACTTCCTCCCATATAAGGCCTCGTACGGTGCCATCTGAATACTAGAATGGTAGCTATTATTATAGGCAAACTAAATATGTGGAAAATTATCATCCCAGCTACCTCTGAAGTCAATAATACAGGCTCGCAACATATCTTCTAGCATCTATATAGTACACTCAGCCTGTCCATCAATCTGAGGGTGAAATACTGTTCTAAGACTTACCTGTGTCCCCAATCCCTCCTGGAACGATCCCCAGAAGTTAGCTATAAATTGAGCTCCTCTGTCTGAAATAATGGCTATAGGAACACCATGAAGTCATACAATCTCTCTACAATAAACTCTCTCATAGTCCTTAGCCGTATAAGTAGTTCTGACAGGTAAGAAGCGGGCTGACTTTGTAAGCCTATCAACTATGACCCATATAGAGTCATACTTCCGTTAAATGCGAGGTAAACCTGTAATGAAGTCCATATTAATCACTTCTCATTTTCAAGTTGAGATCTCTATCTCCTGCAATAATCCACCAGGATTGTGATGCTCGACCTTAACCTGTTGACAAGTTAGGCACTGAGCAACAAACTCTGCTATGTCCCTTTTCATGTCATTCCACCAATATAAGCATCTAAGGTCATGATACATCTTTGTTGACCCCGGATGAATAGAATAATGGGCATGATGTGCCTCTCCCATAACCTGTCGTCATAGCCCTGCAATATCAGGTACATTCAATCTGCCTTTATACCGTAGCACTCCGTCAGGTGTAACCTCGAATGGGGTCTTCTCCTTTTGCAGAGTTGTATCCCTACACTGTGCCAGAACAGGGTCCTCGTACTGATGTCTCTTTACCTCTTCTACGATACAGGACTCAGCAACTTCTCGAACAGAAACTCCACTATCTCTAGAATTAGCCAAACGGACCCCAAGGCTAGCTAGTTGGTAAATCTCACAAATCATCTCCTTCCTTTCTGGCTGCACATCTGTAAAGCTACCCATAGATTTACGGCTAAGAGAATCTGCTACAACATTTGCTTTCCCTGGATGGTATAGAATATCAACATCATAATCCTTTAGTAACTCTAACAACCGTCTCTATCATAAATTCAACTTTTTCTGCTTAAAGATATATTGGAGACTCTTGTGATCTGTATAGATATCAACATGAACACCATATAAATAATGCTTCCATATATTTAAGGCATGAATCACTGCTGCTAACTCCAGGTCATGACTAGGATAATTCCTCTCGTGCTTTCTGAGCTATCTGGAGGCATAGGCTATAAGCCTGCCATGCTACATCAATACACAACCTAATCCAACACTTGAAGCATCACAATAAATAACATAGCCATCTATTCCCTCAGGAAGAGCTAGAACTGGAGCCGTCGTCAAGTTGTCTTTCAGCGACTAGAAACTTTGCTCACTAGCATCAGTCCACTGGAACTTAGCTGCCTTCTGGGTTAGCCTTGTTAAAGGTGCTGAAATCGAGGCAAACTTTTCTACGAATCTCCTGTAATATCTTGTAAGCCCCAAAAAATTACGTACCTCAGTAGGTGTCATAGGTCTGGGCCAAGTCTTCACCGCCTCAATCTTCTGCGTATCTTCACGAATACCGTCAGCTCCAATAATATGCCCCAAGAATGCTACTGAAGTCAACTAGAATTCGCACTTAGAAAATTTAGCATACAACATCTAGTGCTGGAGTACCTTAAGTACCGTCCTAAAATGGTCTGGATTCTCCTCTTCTGAACGTGAATAAACCAGGATATCATCAATAAATACAATAACGAACGTATCTAGGAATGGTTTGAATACCCGGTTCATCAAATCCATAAACACTGCTGGAGCATTAGTCAGCCCAAAAGACATCACTCTAAACTCATAATGCCCATATCGGGTCCTGAATATCGTCTTCTGAATATTTTCCTCCTTTACCCACACCTGATGATAACCTGACCGCAAGTCTATCTTATAAAAACACTTAGCACCCTGCAACTGGTCAAATAGATCATCAATCCTGGGGAGAGGATACCTGTTCTTTGTCGTTACTTTATTCAGCTGCCTATAATCAATACACATCCGCAGCGACCCATCTTTCTTTCCCACAAATAGTACCGGTGCTCCCCAAGGTGATGTACTAGGCCTGATGAAGCCTTTTTCTAACAAGTCACTCAGTTGCTCCTTTAATTCCTTGAGCTCTGCAGGTGTCATTCTATAAGGAGGAATAGATATAGGGTGAGTATCTGGCAATACATCTATAGTAAACTCTATCTCCCGTTCTGGTGGGAGACCTGAAAGTTCATCGGGGAATACATCTGGGAATTCATTAACTACCGGGACTAACTGAAGAGTCGGTACCTCTGCTTTCACATCACGCACTCAAACCAGATGATAAATATAGCCTTTTCTAACCAACTTCCTTGCCTTGAGGTATGAAATGAACTTACTCCTCGGCGATGTTGTATTCCCTCTCCACTTTATAATCGGCTCTCTTGGAAACTGAGATCGAACTATCTTTTCTCTACAGTTAACAATAGCATAACAAGAAGCAGCCAATCCATACCCATAATTATACCAAACTCAGTCATGTCTAACTCTATCAGGTCTGCTATGGTATGACGACTATATATAACCACCGAACAATTTCTATATACTTGCTTAGCTATGATGGAATATCCTACCGGTGTAGCTACCTCAAATAGTTCTATCAACTCAGGTTCTATTATGATTTTACTAGAAACAAAGGGGGATATATATGATAAGGTAGAACCTGGATCTATTAATGCATATACGTCCCGGGAGAAAATCGATCATATACCTGTAACCACATTTGGTGACGCCTCCTGATCCTGCCTACTATCCAAAGCATATATGCAGTTCGAAGGACCGCTAAAACTGCAAGCTCCGTCATGACCTCTACCACGGCCTGCTGGCGTCTGAATATCTTACCCCGTAGGGCACATAGCTACAGAAGAAGATGAACCAGCAACCGACCCAATAGGCTGAGCCATACTACCAGCACCACCTCCATAAGGACACTCTCTCAGCACATGGCCTTGACGGCCGCAAGAAAAACAAGCACTTGTAGCCCAATGACATTCCCCAAAATGGGGCCTACCACACTGAGAACATCAAGGTAAAAGTGGCCTCAACTGACTCGAACCCCTACTCATCTGTGAACCTGAAGCCCTGGATGTCTGACAGGCTCCTGAATACCCTGTGTGGTCGAATACCCTACCCATGAACTATGGGGCTGCACTCCGTGCTGGCTGGGAAGAATATCTAACATGCTTCTAAGGTTGCCCGCCTCGAAACTCACCAGAATAACCCACTGATCTAGCTCTCTTATGCTGGCCTTTGTCATGGTCTCTATCTGGCTAACGTCCCCTATGTCGATCCTCTACCCCCTGTGTGTATGCCTGTACCTGAGCAATATCCATACTTGGCTGAAAAGCCACTGCCATAGAACCATCGATCAAATAAAGATCTAGTCCCATCACATAACGATGCACTCTATCCGCCATATCAGCTACAATAGTCGGTGGATATCTAGCCAGCGAATCAAACTCAAGACTATACTCTCGAACACTTCTGCCATTCTGCCTCAAATGAAAAAATCTATAATCTCTAGCTCGCCTCATCTCTGGAGGTAGGAAGTAGCAAATGAAGGCCTCCACAAACTCATCCCATACTGCTGGAGGAGCATCCTCGTCCCTAGATAACTCCCAAGATTCATACCAATTAACAGTTACATCCCGCAATCGATACGGAGCCAACTCAACAAACTCAGTATCAGAAGCCTTCATTATCCTCAATGTACGTTGCATTTGCCGAATAAACTCCTGTGGATCATCCTCGGGATTTGACCAAAAAAACTCTAGAGGATCACAATTCCAGAAGTCACGAACCTTCAAGCTAACAGACCTATCCACATAGTCAACTCCTGCTTCCTGCCTGTGAGCCTCCCCTACCACTAATCTAGTCAATAACTGAACTGCATCTCTCATGGCCCTATACTCCGCCCTTGGCTGAGGAGCTGGAGGCTCAGGTACTGGGGCCGCAGGAGCTAGCGGTGGTGCTGCCCCATGAACTGGAGCTGCTGCTGCTCCAAGCTCCTCTGGAGGTGGTGGTGTAGTAGAGCTCACTGACTCGACTACCATCTTAGGCATAAACTGGGCACGGGCCCTAGTAACTCTCCGAGTCTGACTAGTATCTCCTGATACTGATTTGCCCTTCTAGGCAGCTGTCGCTTTCTTTGGAGGCATAGCTGGAAACACAACAATTCGTTAGAGAGGGACTATCCTGATAATATAGCTCTATCACGCGATCTAGAATAAGAAGGAAATATTACATCCTAAATGCCCTATAGCTTCCTATTTATAGATGTGGTGCACAACACACCGACAAACAAGACTCTACTAGACATGGTTTGCAGACACTACGAGGATGAACTGCTCTGATACCACTTTTGTCATGACCCAAAGCGATGGGCCATGTCTAGTGCCTAAGCTGGACACTCGTATACAAGCCAGCTAGATATAATCAGACTGAAACTAAGGACAATATGAAAATTTCTAAAAGCATGTTGTAGACTCATAATGTCATTTATCATAATGAACCTGTCGCCTGAAGAGTTACAGCTAACCAAAACACAACAAAATATGCTAGCCGACAAGGCTGCCATCATATACGTGTTACACCTCGGAAAATCCTCCATTTTTGCACAAGTGAATGGACTAGCGAGGAGTACGAGTATCCGATATTTCCATGAGTAAGAAATAACATTTGATGGCCTTAAGAAATATTCCAAAGGAAATTACAATAAGAGATAGGTTAAGCCCCATAATGATTAACTATAGGTTCTGAAAATGTGGAAAGTTACAGATTTGCACTTTGGCCAGCCGATCGTAAAATGAAATACGGATCGTAAAATGGTATACGGCCCGTAAACTGCTATGTCGTATTTCAACTTCCAAAACTTCAACTTTCTGCCAAATGCTTGAATGGTTAAAGACGACTTGAAATACGGACCGTAAACTGAAAAACGGCCCGTAAACTATGTTCGTAAATCACCATGTCTCGGCCTGACTTTCTGGTTCTGTTATGCTTAAATATGCCCACAGAATACGAACCGTAAATTTGAATACGGCCCGTAAACTGGGTTTACGACCACTGTGCACTTTCGATGACTGTTCATTTCTGATCAGATTTTGGGTTATTAAAAAGGGGACCAAGTTTATTATTTCATTTCCACATTTCACCCCTTCTCTCTAAAACATCTCTCTACATTTATTCCACAAAAATTCAAGGGTATTTAGTGATCAACAACATCAACCAAGTGAATCAAGTGTAAGAAAACCCATCAAAGATCATTCAAGTCAAGAAATCACATTGGAGATAAACTAGGGTTTTTACTCAAGCGGAGTATTATAAACAAAGGCTTGTTCCTACAACATCCAAGGTAAGATTTATGGTAATTATATGTTGTTTGAGGTATTTAAGAGATGAAATACTTGGATTGTAGAAAGGTATGGCAAAATGGGTCATGAATGTGGAATAGTGCCATTTTGAGAAATAGTTTGAATTGAGTTATGATTCTTGATGTATTGGGATGTAAATATGTTATAACTGATGTTGAGAACATGAGATGAGCAATGTACGTGAATGGACATAGTCGTGTGTTATAGCCATGGATATGACTAATTGATAGCAAATTGAGAAATGTGGATAATGGAGATGAATAATGACTATTGTTATGGTATTGTGAATGTATTATTGACGTTTGGGAGTTGATATACGTTATGGAGGAATGTCGTATAAATAGAGGAGATGCTGTCCGATTTTCTCTAGCTTTAGTCATATATGCTAGCTATCGATTCTAATGATAGTATGACTTTAATGAAGGTAGAAACGCGATCGTCGAAGGAGAACGTGCAAGTGTAGAATAGTTCAACGGAAAGGTATGTAAGGCTAACCCTTCTTTCATAAGCCATGGTTCTTTGGCCAATCACATATATCTTCTACGAGCTTATGATATTCTCCAAATGCCTCTCTCTTCAAAAGCTACTAAGCTTATGATTCTCGATATGTTACGATTGTACTAAGTTCCTCGTATGACGAGTAGGCCTATTAAGGTAGATGAGATGAATGACGATAATAGTGATAATGATATTGATGACGACTATAATGATAATAGTGATAATGATAACGATGACGATGATGACAGTAATGACAATAGTAAAGATGCTTATGAGCCATTATGTATATGTAACTATGTATGATTATTATAGAACCCCCAGCTTATGAGGTCGGGTAGGATATGTAAATTAGTATGTCTATGATTATGTAATGTGTGCACACCTCTGCAGATGCTACGAATAACCCTGACGCCTTGGTAGGGCCAGGTAGATGTAACCCTGAAGCCTTGGTAGGGCCAGGTATGTGTAACCTTGAGCCTTGGTCGGCCAAGTATGTATGAAACACCGATCCTGCATGGTCAGGTATGCTATGAAAATGCTATGTATGTGATATGATTATGTATATGATATGGATACGAGTATGAAAATGATTATGACATGATATGAATGTGAATAAGGGTATGAATACGAATACGAGTACAAATATGGAACGGATACGATGTGGATGTAAGCACACAAATAAGCCTTAGAAATGGAAAGTCCTATGAAAGGAAACTAAGTGCCTATGACGATGATATTACCATCTCCCATCTTGTGCTATTCCTCATGTTGTTCATTATGTTTCTATATTGATATTGATTATGCTTTACATACTCAGTACATTCTTTGTACTGACGTCCTTTTGTTTGTGGACGCTGCGTCATGTCCGCAGGTGCATAGGGAGATAGCTTTGATCCATAGCCACATTCTCAGAGACTACATAGCAGAGCTCAACTTCATTCGGAGCTATAGCTTTTGGGTACTAATTCTTTTGTGTACATAATTATAGGCATAGCGGGGTCCTGTCCCATTTAGGTGATATGTTATACTCTCCTTAGAGGCTCGTAGACATGTGTATATAGTTGGATATGTCTGGCCTTGTCGGCCTATATTTTGTATATCATTTTGATAAGCCCCGTCGGCTCATGTACATTGATGTGGCATGGATGCCAATGATGATATAAAGGCATTGTTGTCCAAGGGGACTAGTATGAAGAATGAATAGAATTACGTGTTTAATTATGTGGCTCACCTAGATGTAAGTGTAAGTGTAAGCCAAGGGGTGCCCGGGTAGGCTAGCACCGAGCGCTTGTCGCGGCCCCCTACACGGGTCGTGACAAAAGTGGTATCAGAGCAGTTCAGTCCTAGGGTGTGTCTACGAGCCGTGTCTAGTAGAGTCTTGGTTATGGGTGTGTTGCGCGCCACACTTATAAACGAGAAGTTGCGGACATTTTAGGAATAAATGACCTTCTTTCTTCATAAGAATCGTGCGATAGAGCTATGATGTAAGAAATTCTTGTTCCTTAATCGTGTGTTGTGTATTTCAAAAATGCCTATATAAAGAAAGGCTACAGCAGCCCAAAAGGGTAAGTCGGTGGCAGAAAAGCGGGCTGAAAGAGCACCGCCACCGGTAGTAGAGGAAAGTGAGTCCCAGAGTGCTGCTCCATCTCAGTCCTCTCGTTCAGTACCTATATTAGACGAGAGAGAGGCAGCCTTAGCCCCAACTCTAGTACCTCCAGCTCCTCCACCGGATGCTTCGGGCCAAGATGTGAAAGAGGCCATACATTTCCTTACTCAGTTGGTTGCTGCTCAGACTCAGCAGCATAGTGTAGGGCAAGGTGATAGGGTTGTTAGTGCAAGGGCCCGTGACTTCATTACTTTGAACCCTCCGAAATTCTTCGGATCGAAGCTGGATGAGGACCCTCAGGATTTTATTGATGGTATGTTGGGGACGCTTCGTTTGATACATGCTTCGAACACCGAATCGGGGGAGTTAGCGTCGTATATATTGAGAGATGTCTCGATCCAATGGTATACGGTTTGGATGGCTTCACGGGGAGCCAATGCACCTCCCCCGGTATGGCAAGAGTTTGTTGATGCTTTCCTCCGACACTATATCCCTCCAGAAGTTCGGCGAGCTAGAGCCGATAAATTCTTAAATTTGAGGCAAGGTAGCATGAGTGCTCTAGAGTATAACCTCCGCTTCAATTCTTTGTCTAGGTACGCTTCGGCCATGGTAGCGAATATGGGTGACCGAGTGCACCGATTTGTGAAAGGCCTAGGGCCGCATTTGATGGATAGGTGTTTGACTGCGTCCCTTCAGGACAATATGGATATTGCACGCATTCAGGCTCATGCTCAGAACTTAGAAGAAAGTTTACAACAGCAGAGAAGTGAACGCGAGCAAGATAGGGGTCATAGTAAGAAGGCCAGATTTTTGAGTCCGGTGAGTGAGTTCAGAGGCGGGCACAGACAGCAGATGTCCAGACACTCAGGCTATTCTACGACTAGTGCACCTCCACGGTTTTCCAGCCAGAGATTCGATAAATCTACTTATTTCGGGCCAAGTCAGAGTTATTCAGGGTCTTAGTTTAGAGATGATTCGGGTCAGGCAAGGCCACTCGCACCATGATGTTCCCAGTGTGGGAAGTTGCATTGGGGTCGATGCCGATTGGGTTCAGATGTTTGCTATTCATGTGGTCGACCAGGCCATATTATGTATGATTGCCCCTCAGTTCATGGTAGAGGTAGGACCCAACCTCCAGGGTCGGTAGCCGGATCTTCAGCGTCTGTACGCCCTATGGGGCCAGGTTCACATGCGCCAGTCGGCCATGGTACAGGCAGAGGGAGAATTCCCAGCTCTAGCAGTCCTCAACACCATGTTTATGCTTTGGCTAGACGCCAAGATCTTGAGTCTTCTCCTGACGTGGTCACAGGTATATTATCGGTATTCTCTCATGATGTATATGCTTTGATTGATCCGGGTTCCACATTGTCATATGTTACTCCATATATTGCGGGTCGATATAGAGTCGAACCGGAGTCGATTAAACCTTTTGATGTGTCTACACCCGTTGGGGAATCGGTAATAGCTAGCCGAGTATATAGAAATTGTGTAATTGTGTTTTGTGATCGTCGCACTATGGTTGACTTGCATGAGCTAAAACTGGTAGACTTTGATGTTATAATGGTCATGGATCGGTTGGCTTCTTGCTACGCCAATGTTGATTGTAGAATGAAAATGGTTCGTTTCCAATTTCTGGGAGAACCAGTTTTAGAATGGAAAGGAAATACGGCGTCACCAAAAGGTAGGTTTATTTCCTATCTAAAGGCAAGAAAAATGATCACAAAAGGTTGCATTTACCATCTAGTCCGGGTTCAAGATGTAGAAGCTGAATCGCTGACTCTTCAGTCAGTTCCTGTAGTGAATGAATTTCCAGATGTGTTCCCGGAAGAGCTTCCAGGCCTTCCTCCCGAATGGGAGATTGATTTTCCTATTAATGTGTTGCCAGGCACTAAGCCTATATCTATCCCTCCCTATAGAATGGCTCCCGCAGAATTGAAAGAGTTGAAGGAGCAGTTGAAAGACTTGCTTGAGAAAGGATTTATTAGGCCTAGTTCATCCCCGTGGGGAGCACCCGTGTTGTTTGTCCGAAAGAAAGATAGCTCCTTGAGAATGTGCATTGATTATCGGCAATTGAACAAGGTTACGGTTAAGAATAAATATCCTCTTCCGAGGATTAACGACTTATTTGATCAATTGCAAGGTGCCAAATGGTTTTCGAATATTGATTTGAGGTCTGGGTATCATCAAGTTAGAGTTAGGGAGAAAGATATCCCTAAGACAGCCTTCAGAACAAGATATGGTGATTTTGAGTTCCGGGTAATGTCATTTGGGCTAACTAATTCACCGGCAGTATTAATGGATTTGATGAATAATGTGTTCAGGCCCTTTCTGGATTTATTAGTGATTGTATTCATCGATGATATCTTGGTGTATTCTAGATCCGAGGCAGAACATGCGGATCATTTGCGTACTGTCCTTGGAGTTCTTCGAACTCGAGAGTTGTTTGAAAAATTCTCCAAGTGTGAGTTTTGGTTGAACTCAGTGGCATTCCTGGGGCACATTGTTGCCGCTGATGGTATTCGAATGGATAGTCAAAAGATTGAAGCCGTGAAGACTTGGCCAAGGCCCACAACTCCTAAGGAGGTTCGTATCTTTCTGGGCTTAGCAGGTTATTACAAGAGATTTGTTAAAGGTTTTTCTTCTATTTCTGCCCCTCTCACAAAGTTGACCCAGAAATCAACAAAATTTCAATGGACAGATGCTTGTGAATGTAGTTTCCAAGAGTTGAAAGATAGATTGACTTCCGCCCCAGTCTTGACACTTCCATAGGGATTGGAAGGATATGTCGTTTATTGAGATGCTTCAGGCATTGGGATAGGTTGCGTAGTGATGCAACACAGTAAAGCGATTGCGTATGCTTCAAGGCAATTGCGGAAACATAGAGGAATTACCCTACCCATGACCTGGAATTGGCCGCAGTGGTTCATGCATTAAAGATATGGAGATATTATTTATATGGTGTCCATGTGGATATTTATACAGATCATAAGAGTCTTCAGTATATCTTCAAGCAGAAAGAGTTGAACTTACAGTAACAGCGATGGCTGGAATTGCTAAAGGATTATGATATTGATATCCTATATTACCCTGGAAAGGCAAATGTTGTAGCTGATGCTCTTAGCCGCAGATCTATGGAAAGTTTATGTGATGTACGACCAGAGAAAAGAGAAATGGCCCGTGAGCTCCAACAATTAGCTAGCCTAGGAGTTTGAGTAGTGGACTCGGGTAGCAGGGGAGCTACTAATCCGAATTTGGCAGTCTCATCGCTAGTAACGGAAGTGAAAGAGCGGCAATACGAAGATTCTATGCTAATGCATTACAGAGATACACTCCCTCAGAAAGAGGAGTCATCGTTTGAGCTTTCAGGAGATGGATTTCCCCGATGTCGAGGCAGATTATGCGTTCCCGATGTGGCAGATTTACGCCACCAGATATTGAGGGAAGCTCATTGTTCCCGTTATTCTGTTCACCCCAGAGCGACGAAAATGTATCATGACCTTAAGTCTATATATTGGTGGAATGGAATGAAGAAAGATATAGCGGAATTCGTAGCTCAATGTCTCAATTGTCAACAAGTGAAAATCGAGCATCAAAAGCTGGGTGGATTGTTGCAAGCTATAGAAATCCCACCTTGGAAGTGGGAAGTGATTAACATGGACTTCGTTTCAGGCATACCCCGTTCTCGACGTAAGTATGATTCCATATAGGTGATTGTGGATAAACTCACTGTCACGACCCAGCTAGGGGACGCGATGGGTAACCGGGGCTAGCCACCGAGCACCCCTCGTTCTATCTCTCATCATGCTCATTTGATGCTCTTTTATCACCTTTATACTCAAATTGTAGGAAAATCATATTTTATGTTGAAACGTAAATGCCTTTATATACATATGCCTCTCGGCTATCACAATAATATATACATATAATAGCATCTCGTGAGATCATCTAACCCACACTGCGCATCTACAAGCCTCTACTGGAGTGCTATACATAAGGACGGGACAAGACCCCGTCATGCCCAAAGATACATATATATGAATATACACAAAAGAATCATCATAAGCACCTCCGAACAAAGGAGTTCTTTCAATCAGCTGACAGCTACTACTGGTCTGGATCGAGCTCTCCTCCCTGTCTACCTTTGGGCATGAACACAGCGTCCAAAGAAGACGGACGCCAGTACAAAAATTGTACTGAGTATGAGAGGCATAAACGAGGAAATAAGACAATGATATAAAAGAAGTATCAATATGGAATAACTATATCTGACTATCAAGTGTAAAAGAAATAATGCATGCTGGCTTACTTATAATCATCATCGTGTCATATATGTATAATGTATAAGCTACCCGCCCATATAGGTACGGTGTAGTAATATAAGCTGCCTGTCCATATCGGATCGGTGTGATAATCATAACTTTAGCCTGCGTCCAGGCCTCCCCCGTCCGGGGTATCATCTCATGCCGCCAACTAGTGGTGTCTGCCCATGCCATTTGTCCATGGTGCATCGTATAGCTGCCCGCCTTAGCGGTGACTGCCCGGCCAAATAGGCGCGGTGTTATATCATCATCATATATGCTCATCATAATACACTTATCATAGTACATGCATAATGCTTATGAACAACCTTACTTTATCGGGGTGACATAAGGTCGTGATTCCCCCGATTTCATTATGGAGTAATCATTGACATTCTGCCTCACCTTGAAGGAATTAACACATAAGGTGAGTGTAAGTAATAAATAACATCAAGTCATATCTTTTATCTTATATAGCCATTCATAGACATAGGCTTTTAGCTTTCTGGAATATAGGAACTCATGAGGAAGAAGGAAATTCATGCTATGAGATTCCTGCCATTAGAAAGAAAGGACTAGCCTCACATACCTTTGACGTTTAACTAAGCTATCGTTCGCTTGTTCTCCTTCGATATCACGTTTCTACCTTAGAGAGAGAATTCTCATTTACGTTAGTTAATCAACTATAAGAACGCGCTACTATTTCTAGGGAAAATTGGGTGGCACTCCCTTGGTTTATACTACTTTTCCCATATGCTATATCGACTCCCACACGCTCACAACAACATTCACAATATCGCAATCAACAATCATCATTTATATACATTGACCACAATGCACCATTTCTCTTCAATTTTTCCACATTTATGGTTAGAGCTTACTATCGCGTTTCCTTATGTATAATACTTATTTCATGGTCTAAATGTCATTTGTAATGTATTTATAATCACAACACTCCAACGTTCATAGTTCAACCCAACTACCATCCAACCATGACACTCACTATTCACTCATGAATGACCCATTTCCTATGTCTTTTTACAATTAAAGTATCTTAACCTTCCAATACCTTAAACAACATGGTTTAGTCATGAAACTTACCTTAGATGATGGTTGAACAAGCCTTGAATTGAATTACTCCTCTAGCATCAAAACCCTACTTCACTTCCTTTGGGTTTTCTTGAGAGAGATGAACTTTAGCTAGGTTTCATACACTTTGTTTCATGGATTTGGTGTTATTGATCATAGATTTCCTTTGATTTTCTTGTAATGAAGAGTGGAGAGTATTCTAGATATTTCTAGAGAGAAATATCATGGAATGAAATGAATTTAATGAGCTTGGGTCTCCTTTTTATGACTTAAAATCTGATCCGGAATGAACAGTAGCTGAAGTGGACAGTGGTCGTAAACCTAGTTTACGGTCCGTATTCGAGTTTACGGGCCGTATTTCGTGGTCGTATTTAAGCATATCAAAAACAGAAAGGTATGCTGAGAACCATGGTGATTTACGATCGCAGTTTATGGGCCGTATTTCAATTTACAATCGGTATTCCAAGTCGTATTTAACCATTTGATCATTTGGCAGAAAGTTGATGTTTTGTAAGTTGGAATACGACATGGTGGTTTACGGGCCGTATACTAGTTTACGGTCCGTATTTCATTTTACGACCGACTGGGCCAAAGTGCAAATCTACAACTTTCACGTCTTCAAAACCTATAATAAGTCATTGTGGTGCATAACCTTATCTCTTATTCCCATTGCCTTTGAAATCTTACTTAGGGTCGTCAAACGTCATTCCCTTCTGATTAAAACACCATATGCTCGTATTCTTCATAAGTCTATTCATTGTCCATTTACGGGAAAATTTACGAGGTGTAACACTCTCCCCCCCTTTTGGAACATTCGTCCTCGAATGTTAAACACTCGGGGTACTACAAACATTTCGCCAGAGTTTCCCCTGTAATACGGCACTACCATCCTGTCACAACAACCCAAAATATCATTGCCTCACAGTGCCATAACACAATAAAACTCTAAGAAAGAGTTACGAAGGCTCCCGAAAGTAAGGGATATAATATCTGAGTAATGATGGAAATAGGGGTGTTCAGAAACTCTAATTATGACACTTCATTTAATGCATACTTACCCTATATTGTTGGCGTTCCGTCTTGAGTCTCTTCTGGGGGTTGAAATAAATGCGGGTACTTGGACTTCATACTCTCTTTTTCTTCCCAAGTCATTTCTTCTCGGTTATTGTTTCGCCACAAGACTTTAACTAAAGTTATCTCTTTATTTCGAAGTCTTCGCACTTGCCTGTCTAGAATAGCAATAGGCACTTCTTCATAGGTTAGCTTTTCTGTTACCTGCACATCATCTATCGGGACAATCTTTGTGGGATCTCCAACACACTTGCGTAGCATCGAAACGTGGAAGACTGGATGGACTGATTCAAGCTCCGAAGGTAAGTCCAATTCATAGGCTACATGACCCACCTTGCGGATAATTCTATAGGGTCCAATGTATCTAGGACTTAGCTTCCCTTTCTTGCCAAATCTCATCACCTTTTCATTGGCGATACTTTCAAAAATACCCAATCACCAACTTGATATTCTAAGTCTCATCGGCGATTGTCTGCATAAGACTTTTGGCGACTTTGGGTTGTTAGCAATTGATCTAGGATCACCTTAACTTTTTTCACCGCTTGCTGAATCAATTCAGGGCCTACTAGCTATGCTTCCCCTATTTCGAACCATCCGATTGGAGATCTACATTTCCTTCCATATAAATCTTCATATGGAGCCATTTGAAAACTAGAATGATAGCTATTGTTATACGCAAATTCGATAAACGGTAAATGATCGTAGCATATCTTCCAAGGTCTAAATAGTACGCTCGGCTTGTCCATCGGTCTGTGGATGAAATGTCGTGCTACGCTTCACCTGAGTGCCTATACCTTCTTGAAAGGACTTCCAAAACTTGGCTGTAAACTGTGCTCCTCTATCTGTAATAATAGATAATGGAATACCATGAAGTCGCACAATTTCTTTGAGATATAACCTCGCATAATCTTAGGCTGAGTATGTAGTCTGAATTAGGAGAAAATGGGCTGCTTTTGTCAATCTATCCACGATCACCCATATAGAATCATACCTGTCGCGGAAACGAGGTAATCCCACGACGAAATCCATGTTGATTACTTCCCATTTCCAAGTAGGGATTTCCATTGCTTACAATAAGCCTCCTGGCTTCTGGTGTTGAACTTTTACTTGTTGGCAATTTGGGCACTGTGCGACAAATTCCGCTATGTCTCTCTTCATGCCATCCCACCAATATATTAGCTTAAGATCATGATAAATTTTGGTGGTACCTGGGTGAATAGAATACCGAGAACAATGTGCTTCTTCTAGAATTCGTCGGCGCAATTCTGCTACATTCGGCACACATAGCTTTCCTCAGTATCTAAGAATTCCATCCATAGAAACTTCAAATGAGGACTTCTCTTTCCCATGAGATGTGTATCTGTAACGACACAATTGAGGATCTTCATATTGCCGTTCTTTCACTTCCACATCCAAGGACGAAATTGTAGGATCATTGATACTAATCCCCACATTACCCGAATCAACTACACGCACTCCCAGATTAGCTAGTTGGTGGAACTCATGAACCATCTCTTTCTTTCCCGGAGAGACTTCGCATAAACTGCCCATTGATCGGCGGCTAAGCGCATCGGCTACTACATTTGCTTTTCCGGGGTGGTACAAAATGTTCACATCATAATCTTTTAACAATTCTAACCACCGCCTCTGCCGCAGGTTCAACTCCTTTTGCTTGAAAATGTATTGAAGACTTTTGTGATCTGTATAGATATCAACATGCACACCATACAAATAATGCCTCCATATTTTTAAGGCATGAATAACCGCAGCCAATTCGAGATCATGAGTTGGATAATTCTTTTCATGTTTCCGTAATTGCCTCGAAGCATATGCAATAACTTTGCCATGCTGCATCAATACGCATCCTAATCCAACACCGGAAGTGTCACAGTATACCCTGTAGCCATCTGACCCTTCTGGAAGTGTTAAGACCGGAGCTGAGGTCAATCTGCATTTCAACTCTTGGAAACTACTCTCACAAACATCATTCCACTGAAATTTGGCTGACTTCTGGGTTAGCTTCGTCAAAGGGGCTGAAATAGATGAGAAGACCTCTACGAATCTTCTGTAATAACTTGCCAAACCCAGAAAACTAAGAACTTCTGTAGGCATCGTAGGCCTTGGCCAAGTCTTCACAACTTCAATCTTCTAAGTGTCAACTCGAATACCATCATTTGAAGTAACATGGCCCAGAAATGTCACAGAATTTAGCTAGAACTCGCACTTTGAAAATTTTGCATACAATTCTCGGGCTCGAAGAATGCCAAGAACAATTCGCAAATGATCTGCATGTTCTGATTCCGTGCGAGAATATACCAGAATATCATCAATAAATACTATCACAAATAAGTCCAAGAGAGGCCTGAATACGTTGTTCATCAAATTCATAAACACGGTCGGAGCATTAGTCAACCCAAACGACTTCACTCGGAATTCATAATGGCCATATCTCGTTCTGAAGGCCGTTTTGGGAATATCTGCTTCTCTAACTCTTACTTGATGGTAACCCGACCTCAAATCTATTTTAGAAAACCACTTGGCACCTTGCAATGGATCGAATAAGTCATCAATCCTTGAAAGAGGATATTTGTTCTTTATTGTCACCTTGTTCAATTGCCTATAATCGATGCACATTCGTAGAGAACCATCTTTCTTCCTCACAAACAAGACCGGCGCTCCCCAAGGTGATGAGCTGGGTCTGATAAACCCCTTCTCGAGTAAGTCTTGCAACTATGCCTTTAACTCTTTCAATTCTACCGGAGTCATTCGACAAGGAGAAATAGAAATAGGCTTGGTGTCCGGTAACACATCAATGGCGAAGTCAATCTCTCTTTCTGGAGGAAGACCTGGAAGTTCGTCTGGAAACACATCTGGGAATTCATTCACGACCGGAACTGATGGGAAAGATGGAGACTTTGCCTCGGTGTCATGAACCCGAACTAAATGATAAATATAGCCCTTGGCTATCATCTTTCTTGCCTTAAGGTAGGAAATAAACCTACACTTTGGGGATGATGCGTTACCCTTCCATTCAAGCACGGGCTCTCCTGGAAATTGAAATCGAACTACTTTCAATTGGCAATCAACATTAGCGTAGCACGAGGCCAACCAATCCATACCCATAATTACATCGAAATCTAACATTTCCAACTCAATCAAATCAGCTTTGGTCTGGCGATCACATATCACAACTACATAATTTTTATACACTTGTCTTGCTATTACGGGATCACCAACCGGAGTAGACACCTCAAAAGGTCTGATTGGCTCAGGTTTCACCCCAATACAACCAGAAACATATAGGGTAATATAAGAAAAAGTAGAACCCAGATCTATCAGTGCATATACGTCACGGGAAAATATAGACAATGTACCTGTAACCACATCCGGGGAGGACTCAAGATCCTGCCGTCCGGCTAAAGCATATACACGGGGCTGAGTGGCACCTGAAGTAGATGCTGCCCCTCTGCCTCTGCCTCGGCCTGCTGATATCTGAGGAGTCTGCCCGGCCGGGCGCGCTGAGGAAGAACCATTTGGTAAACCTATAGGATGAACTCCGACTCTACCACTCATGGACGGGCAATCTCTAATCATGTGCCCCACCTAGCCGCAAGTATAACAAGCATCCGAACCCTGGCGACATTGTCCTGAATGTAATCTACCGCACTGGCCGCATCGCAGTACTGGGGGTCTCTTCTGGCTCTAACTTCCCTGAACTAGGAATCTGAGGGCCTTGAACTCTTGCCCTGTCCTGAACGGAAGGAGCGATCAAATCTCCTACCTGTAAATCAAGTAGGTGCACTAGTCACCGACTGGCTTGAGTACCTAGAATATGTCTGTCTTGATCCCCCTCAGTAATCACTGCCTGTTCCCATAGATCTGGCCCTCTTACCTTGCCTTCTATCACTATTACGATCACTTCTTTGTGGTTGTTGTCGTCCCTCTAAATTCTGAGCATGGGCCGGTATTCGAGAAATATCCATCACGTCTTGCAAGGAAGCCGTCAAACAATCTCTGAATAAATGTGGCCCTAGGCCACTTACAAATCTATGTACCCGATCTCCCATGTCGGCCACCATAGCCGGGGCATATCTAGCCAAAGAATTAAATTGCATGCTATATTCCTAAGCACTCATATTTCCTTGCCTCAGATTTAGGAATCTATCCGCTATAGCTCGGCGGACCTCGGGTGGCAAATAGTGACGAATAAATGCATCCACGAATTCTTGCCAAATCGGAGGAGGCGCATTCTCTCCTCTTTATAATACCCAGTTGTTGTACCATAAAACTGCCACATCCCGGAGTCTATAAGATGCCAACTCCGCGGATTCAGTTTCAGAGGCAAGGACAATCTTCAATATCCTCAACACCTCATCAATGAAACCTTGCCGGTCTTCATCCGGTTTTGACCCGAAGAACTCCGAAGGATTTAGACTCATGAAATCACGAGCTTTGGTACTTGCTGCCCGATCACTTGAACTCGCATTTTGTCGTTGTGCCTGTGCGGTGACCAATTGTGTCAATAGATGTATGGCCTCGGTCACTTAATGACCCGAAGCAACCGGTGGTGGAATTGGAGCTGGAGCTCCTCCTTGTCCTTCCACATTAGGCGGGGTAGAAGAAGTGTTAGACAAGGCCTCATTATGTGATTCGCCTTCTTCTATATTCATCGGAGGCTCTCTTTCTACCCGCCTCTTTGCCGTAGTCTTGCCCTTCTGGGCGGCTGTAGCTTTTTCCTTTGGCGGCATTCTGAAATCACAACACACTATTAAGGAGGGTAAAATCTTATACACAACTCTATCGCACGATCTCATAGGAAGAAAGATGGTCATTTTTCCTAAATCCCCTGTAGCTTCTTGTTTATTGATGTGGCGCGCAACACACCATAAACAAGACTCTACTAGACACGGCTCGTAGACACTTCCTAGGACTGAACCGCTCTGATAGCACTTTTGTCACGACCCAGCTAGGGGCCGCGATGGGTACCCTGGGCTAGCCACCAAGCACCACTCGTTCTATCTCTCATCATGCTCATTTGATGCTCTTTTATCAACTTTATACTCAAATTGTGGGAAAATCATATTTTATGTGGAAACGTAAATGCCTTTATATACATATGCCTCTCGGCCATCAAAATAATATATACATATAATAGCATCTCGTGAGACCATCTAACCCACACTACACATCTACGAGCCTCTACTGGAGTGCTACACATAAGGCCGGGACAAGACCTCGTCATGCCCAAAGATACATATATATGACTATGCACAAAAGAATCATCATAAGCACCTCCGAACAAAGGAGTGCTTTCAATCAACTGACATGTACTACTGGTCTAGGTCGAGCTCTCCTCCTTGTCTACCTGTGGGCATGAACATAGCGTCCAAAGAAAACGGATGTCAGTACGAACATTGTACAGAGTATGAGAGGCATAAACGAGGAAATAAGGTAATGATATAAAAGAAGCATCAATATGGAATAACTGTATCTGACTATCAAGTGTAAAAGAAATAATGCATAATGTATAAGCTGCCCGCCTATATAGGTACGGTGTAGTAATATAAGCTGCCCGTCCATATGGCATCAGTGTGATAATCATAACATTAGCCAGCGTTCAGGCCTCCCACGTCCGGGGTATCATCTCATGCCGCCCATTAGTGGTGTCTGCCCATGCCATTTGGCCATGGTGTATCGTATAGCTGCCCGGCCAAATAGGCGCGGTGTTATATCATCATCATATATGCTCATCAGAATACACTCATCATAATACATGCATAATGCTTATGAACAACCTTACTTTATCGGGGTGACGTAAGGTCGTGATTCCCCCGATTTCATTATTGAGTAATCATTGACATTCTGCCTCACCTTCAAGGAATTAACACATAAGGTGAGTGTAAGTAATAAATAACATCATGTCATATCTTTTATCTTATATAGCCATTCATAGACATAGGCTTTTAGCTTTCTGGAATATAGAAACTAATGAGGAGGAAGGAAATTCATGCTATGAGATTCCTGCCATTAGAAAGAAAGTACTAGCCTCGCATACCTTTGACGTTTAACTAAGCTATCGTTCGCTTGTTCTCCTTCGATATCACGTTTCTACCTTCAAGAGAGAACTCACATTTACGTTAGTTATTCTACTATAAGAACGCGCTACTATTTCTAGGGAAAATTGGGTGGCACTTCCTTTGTTTATACTACTTTTCCCATATGCTATATCGACTCCCACACGCTCACAACAACATTCAAAATATCGCAATCAACAATCATCATTTATATACATTGACCACAATCCACCATTTCTCTTCAATTTCTCCACATTTATGGTTAGAGCTTACTATCGTGTTTCCTCATATATAATACTTATTTCATGGTCTAAATGTCATTTGTAACGTATTTATAATCACAACACTCCAACGTTCATAGTTCAACCCAACTACCATCCAACCATGACACTATTCACTCATGAATGACCCATTTCCTATGTCTTTTTAAAATTCAAGTATCTTAACCTTCCAATACCTTAAACAACATGGTTTAGTCATGAAACATACCTTAGATGATGGTTGAACAAGCCTTGAATGGAATTACTTGTCACGACCCAGCCCCGTGGGCCGCGACTAGCGCCCTATTTGGACACCCTAACAGAATCTCGTACCAGATCGACATACCAAAGATATATTCAAACTTAACATACGTTATTTTAATCAGATACTGAGAACAAATGTCATCTTAAGTGGTTGCCCGTACAGAAACATCAAATCAAATCCGGTAGGCTGGCGGAATACACATCGCCCAGATATACATACATATACAAACAGGTGGGCCGTCTTGGCCATAATAGCAAACGGGACCGCTTAAGGCACAAATCACAAACATATTCGAACAAACATAACCCATGACCCACATATATGTCTACAGGCCTCTACAAACCATGACAGAATTATATGGCGGGACAGGGCCCCGCCGTACCCCAAATAATCAGATATACAGAAACATGTATCACAAAAGATAGGTACCAAAACTATGAGCTCCGGATCAAAAGGAGT
Organism: Lycium barbarum; assembly: GCF_019175385.1. NCBI lineage: Eukaryota > Viridiplantae > Streptophyta > Magnoliopsida > Solanales > Solanaceae > Lycium > Lycium barbarum. Next base: position 49,638,375 of record NC_083346.1, read on the forward strand.
ACTCCAAACAGCAGAATAAGTACCCTACACTGGCGGGTTACCTGAACGAACGTCTGTACCTGCGGGCATGAAACGCAGCACCCAAAGAAAGGGGGTCAGTACGGAATATGTACTGAGTATGTAAAACAGGAAGCATAATAAACAGAATCATAACCGGAACAGGAAGTACAGAAACTGAATGTAATAACCGGAATATCAAAAATGCTTACTCACAAAACATAGATAATGCATGTCAATCATATGCCATATCCGGCCCCGTTTTAGGACTCGGTGAACAGAACGTGGTCGCCACCCCGTCACTGGCGCCACAACACAACATACTCCAGAGTAGGGAATAGCTCCGTAACATATCATATCATATCAGAATGTGCACATGTCATAACATATCAGATGGCCATATCATATCACATCATCACATATCAGAATATATGTACATGGCACAGCATACTCCACAACCCATGTACATGTGTACCTGCCCTCTCACATCGAGGCACGGCGAACAATGCAGTGGAATACGCGTGATAACATATCCTGGCCCGGGCTCAGTGAAGGAAGCATTGAGGCATCCACGAGTAGAGTAGTGAGAAACTATATGCATATAAATAAATAAATTCCAAGACTCAATGGACAAATATATTTACCGACATCTGAAGGCTCAGAAACAAGTTTCGGGTCAATCCGATTTAGTATACGAAAGTTATGAGCTTTTGAAGTACAAAACCTTCTAAAAGCGATTCAGAAGCCATTTTCTTTTGGAAATTCAAGTAATAATCATATTAGGCAACTTTCAAATACCTGTTAGCGGCTATTCGTAACCCGTTCGTCTCATCGCTCTTTTAGCCTATTTATATAAGAGTAACGTTATTGTTAGTAACTATATTATCTAGTTTACAAATCCATAGCCTATTTCTTATCGAACCTATATTCCAGCTTATACATATTCTCGTTTAAGATTTTCTATTATCTAATATTTAGCGAAAATCCGACAGCACTTCCCCTATATTTTCACCTATCCAAAATTTCCAATTGCTCTCCTGTTGACACAGAAATACCAGCAACAACATATGGATACAATTATATTTTCAATTCCTCCAACTCAACACGAACAACAACATGTTCATATCAACAAAATTTTTAACTTTAACTTTCTAATCCTTTCGTCATATAATCCATGATAACAACAATTATAACGCAACTTAAAATAATTTTTTCGTGCCTAATTAGAGCAGCCCCTACACGGCTCAATTCATCTTTCAACATCAACATCCACAACTTTTATTTCCATCATATATCCATAAACTTATACATGTTAAAATTGCCTCTAAAATGTGTATAAAAAGAGATCAAACATTACCTTAATCAACTTGGCTTCTTAACCTTGCTAATCACTTGAATGTTACAACAATTTCACACCTCAAATTTTTCTTTTTCTCCAATCTCCCTCTCGGTTAACATTGCTCCATGGCCGAGCTTCTTTTTTTTTGTCTTCAACGTTTTTTTTTTTTGTTCTTGTTCATCTATCATGAATGATACTTAGTGAATCATTTGATAACTAATATGTGAGGCTCCCAAGCCCCCACACGTACCCGTCTTATGTGGCATGAGTTGAACATTTCATATTAAATAAATATAGTATTAAAAATGTTGTCCCAAATAAGGTAGACAAGGAATAATGCCATGTTCCTCTCCCCCTTATCCTTGTATACGGTGGGAGTGTCCATCTTTTGACACCTAGCCTTTATAAAGAAAATAATTATAAATGCTTGATCACTATCCATAAAAGTAGATATTTTGGTATTATGAAAATTAAACATTTTCTTAATTAACAAATTTCTACAATTCCAATGACATTATCAATAAATCATAGGTAGCATACAGAAATAGAACGTATACTAGTATCCCATACAGGCTAGGACGTTGACACAAAGAAAATATATTTTGTAAAATTCTAATTTTCCATCCTAATATCGAGTACAGTTTGTTTTTCAATTGACTTAAACACGGACCACTTTTAACACACATATATACCTATTACCACGACCATGTGATGTAACACTAGTTCATAACCTCATTTTCCACACATAAAATATTATTTTCGATCATCGTCGTCACATTTTTTTGTCTTAAATAATTTTAGGACTTCATTCCATTCAAATACATTTTGAACCTCGACGAAACTTATTTTCTTCAAGTGGTTTAACTTCGAATCCCTACGATACATGCGTACCATCACTTTAATCACCTATAAGCTTGGGGGTTAACCTCGTGTCCATTACTAATATCATTTAACTCGTACACTTTCAAACCTATGGAAATACGGGATCTAACATCCTTCCCCCCTTTAGAACATTCGTCCTCGAATGTTAAATTTGTCTTGCATAAGTATACTATTTATGGTGATCTTATAACGAATCAATTGTAACTCGAACTTATCTATCATGCTGTGCCTTTCTTTACTTAGACTAATGCCATTCTCCACCTGTCATTTGTTCGGCAACTCAAAGGGCTAACTCTAGCAATACTTTAATCTTAGATGCTCGTACGATTTAATAGAAAGTCATAGATGATGAGTCATGCTTTTGTTGCACTCTTCCGAACTCTCCATCACTTTACTTGAGTACGAAGCATTCTCCAATAATTTAAACTCTTGGAAGTAAAACCATGAAAAATCCAATTCTGCAAATTTGGTGTTGTAGTGGTTGATTCCCAGCATCTTTAATGTTAATGCTTGACCCACTTTATTGGACAAAATATCTTAAACTCTTCCATTATATTTCGTGACCCCATAGGGGAATATATATATACCAGATTCTCGTCACAACTAAAAGGCATCAGTTTGCCTTGTTTTCTTCTCCAAAATGAGCACAAGTGAACTTCGAAAGTAATCCATAAAATATTAAAGAAAGTATCATTTCATCCTCACCTTTAGATAGCAAAGATAAGTTCCCATTTCATACTTATCTAACATCTTAAACCTCCAAAGCTACTGTAATGGGGGATATAAACATATCCTCTTTGAATCCCAAGATCAAACGAGCAGTCAAGGCTCCATTAAGGATAGAAGTCAAGTGGGAAATGTTGTGTCATTTCCTAAGACTAAAACGTGTACAACAATAAGCTAGGTGTCGATTTCCTCTTTTAAAAAAATTTCGTGACTAGCCCCAAAATATATCTATATGAGGTGTATCTGGTCCATTCATTTTATTCTACTGGTTGCCCCTTCACTTTGAGAATTTGTGGATTATTTGTGGGAAAAATCTGACCATATTGGTCCCATCAACAATGAAATGGTAAGATCATATATGTAGAGATTTAAATGGGCCCACATAATTGACACTTTCATGGTAACAAGCATTCTCTTCCAAACGTGTCCCCTAAATAAATTAACACCTAACAATAATTATATATTGATATAAACATCACGATGCCATGTGGATTTACACTCATCCACTTTGTCTCCCATAATAATTTGGTAATTAATTACTCATCCCCATTTAACCCGTTACACACATAATTAATCTCATGATCTTAATTTACTTAAATAATGAATCACTTCTAACACACTTCGTGTACTCATTATCATAATCATGTGTTGTAACATTAGTCCATAGCCACATAATGCACACACCAATATTATCTCCAATCATCATCGCCGTACTTTTCTGTCTTAAATTATGGGACCTCATTGTCACATATCGATAACTTACAGGGCATTTGTCCAAATAATATTTATCTCACAGTTTTAATTAATTTCTAGGAAACTTTTGGCAGAATTTCCACTGTATTTCTTACTATCTCAAAACCTGCACGCAGGAAATACCAACAATGCCTCACAGGGCCAACATATATACGCATATATCGTATCATATCATAGCCACACAGGGCTCCCAATTTCAAGTAAAGTATAAAGGTGTCAGAGCTTACCTTTAACGATCCGTCCTGTTATACCTTCCTATCTACCTTATCTTTCATTCTTCAACCTTATATTTCAATCATATCTCAATATTCTTACCTTATCCAACATGTCCCTTTCGCACTGTTGCTTACCTGTGTACAGTGTAGCTTCCAATATCATCAGCCACTTTCTTCTGTCGATACCGTTCTTCAACTGAAATCAAGGGTTAGTAAAAGGAATTTCATTTCCTATGGCTGGGCTCTATCGCACGATCTGAGATATGAAACAAAGGTAACATCCTAAATGTCCTGTAGCTCCCTGTTTATAGATGTGGTGCACAACACACCGATAAACAAGACTCTACTAGACACGGCCTGTAGACATTCCGAGGACAAACCGCTCTGATACCACTTTGTCACGACCCAGCCCCGTGGGCCGCGACTAGCGCCCTATTTGGACACCCTAACAGAATCTCGTACCAGATCGACATACCAAAGATTTATTCAACCTTAACATACGTTATTTTAATCAGATACTGAGAACAAATGTCATCTTAAGTGGTTGCCCGTACAGAAACATCAAATCAAATCCGGTAGGCCGGCGGAATACACATCGCCCAGATATACATACATATACAAACAGGTGGGCCGTCTTGGCCATAATAGCAAACGGGACCGCTTAAGGCACAAATCACAAACATATTCGAACAAACATAACCCATGACCCACATATATGTCTACAGGCCTCTACAAACCATGACAGAATTATATGGCGGGACAGGGCCCCGCCGTACCCCAAATAATCAGATATACAGAAACATGTATCACAAAAGATAGGTACCAAAAATATGAGCTCCGGATCAAAAGGAGTACTCCAAACAGCAGAATAAGTACCCTACACTGGCGGGTTACCTGAACGAACGTTTGTACCTGCGGGCATGAAACGCAGCACCCAAAGAAAGGGGGTCAGTACGAAATATGTACTGAGTATGTAAAACAGGAAGCATAATAAACAGAATCATAACCGGAACAGGAAGTACAGAAACTGAATGTAATAACCGGAATATCAAAAATGCTTACTCACAAAACATAGATAATGCATGTCAATCATATGCCATATCCGGCCCCGTTTTAGGACTCGGTGAACAGAACGTGGTCGCCACCCCGTCACTGGCGCCACAACACAGCATACTCCAGAGTAGGGAATAGCTCCGTAACATATCATATCATATCAGAATGTGCACATGTCATAACATATCAGATGGCCATATCATATCACATCATCACATATCAGAATATATGTACATGGCACAGCATACTCCACAACCCATGTACATGTGTACCTGCCCCCTCACATCGAGGCACGACGAACAATGCAGTGGAATACGCGTGATAACATATCCTGGCCCGGGCTCAGTGAAGGAAGCATTGAGGCATCCACGAGTAGAGTAGTGAGAAACTATATGCATATAAATAAATAAATTCCAAGACTCAATGGACAAATATATTTACCGACATCTGAAGGCTCAGAAACAAGTTTCGGGTCAATCCGATTTAGTATACGAAAGTTATGAGCTTTTGAAGTACAGAACCTTCTAAAAGCGATTCAGAAGCCATTTTCTTTTGGAAATTCAAGTAATAATCATATTAGGCAGCTTTCAAATATCGTTATGGATCAAATCAAATAGAGGCTTTAGAACCATATGTACGTATCAAAATATATATCAAGGACCTTAGGCATATCAATTATCTTTCGAACAACATTCGAAAACATACCAACTAGGATTCTTCGAACATCATAAATAGATATCAAACCATATGGAATAACTTAGGGAATTCGAAGACATTGGCCATCCTAGTGGCTCTAAGAATAGAATTTTCTTTAGAGTCATACATATACGTCACTTATCCGTTCCATAAAGGTCATGCCAAAAAAAAAGTTAGGCTTTACATACCTGTTAGCGGCTATTCGTAACCCGTTCGTCTCGTCGCTCTTTTAGCCTATTTATATAAGAGTAACGTTATTGTTAGTAACTATATTATCTAGTTTACAAATCCATAGCCTATTTCTTATCGAACCTATATTCCAGCTTATACATATTCTCGTTTAAGATTTTCTATTATCTAATATTTAGCGAAAATCCGACAGCACTTCCCCTATATTTTCACCTATCCAAAATTTCCAATTGCTCTCCTGTTGACACAGAAATACCAGCAACAACATATGGATACAATTATATTTTCAATTACTCCAACTCAACACGAACAACAACATGTTCATATCAAAAAAAAATTTAACTTTAACTTTCTAATCCTTTCGTCATATAATCCATGATAACAACAATTATAACGCAACTTAAAATAATTTTTTCGTGCCTAATTAGAGCAGCCCCTACACGGCTCAATTCATCTTTCAACATCAACATCCACAACTTTTATTTCCATCATATATCCATAAACTTATACATGTTAAAATTGCCTCTAAAATGTGTATAAAAAGAGATCAAACATTACCTTAATCAACTTGGATTCTTAACATTGCTAATCACTTGAATGTTACAACAATTTCACACCTCAAATTTTTCTTTTTCTCCAATCTCCCTCTCGGTTAACATTGCTCCATGGCCGAGCTTCTTTTTTTTTGTCTTCAACGTTTTTTTTTTTTGTTCTTGTTCATCTATCATGAATGATACTTAGTGAATCATTTGATAACTAATATGTGAGGCTCCCAAGCCCCCACACGTACCCGTCTTATGTGGCATGAGTTGAACATTTCATATTAAATAAATATAGTATTAAAAATGTTGTCCCAAATAAGGTAGACAAGGAATAATGCCATGTTCCTCTCCCCCTTATCCTTGTATACGGTGGGAGTGTCCATCTTTTGACACCTAGCCTTTATAAAGAAAATAATTATAAATGCTTGATCACTATCCATAAAAGTAGATATTTTGGTATTATGAAAATTAAACATTTTCTTAATTAACAAATTTCTACAATTCCAATGACATTATCAATAAATCATAGGTAGCATACAAAAATAGAATGTATACTAGTATCCCATACAGGCTAGGACGTTGACACAAAGAAAATATATTTTGTAAAATTCTAATTTTCCATCCTAATATCGAGTACAGTTTTTTTTTCAATTCACTTAAACATGGACCACTTTTAACACACATATATACCTATTACCACGACCATGTGATGTAACACTAGTTCATAACCTCATTTGCCACACATAAAATATTATTTTCGATCATCGTCGTCACATTTTTTTGTCTTAAATAATTTTAGGACTTCATTCCATTCAAATAAATTTTGAACCTCGACGAAACTTATTTTCTTCAAGTGGTTTAACTTCGAATCCTTACGATACATGCGTACCATCACTTTAATCACCTATAAGCTTGGGGGTTAACCTCGTGTCCATTACTAATATCACTTAACTCGCACACTTTCAAACCTATGGAAATACGGGATCTAACATTACTCCTCTAGCATCAAAACCCTACTTCACTTCCTTTGGGTTTTCTTGAGAGAGATGAACTTTAGCTAGGTTTCATACACTTTGTTTCATGGATTTGGTGTTATTGATCATGGATTTCCTTTGATTTTCTTGTAATGAAGAGTGGAGAGTATTCTAGAGATTTCTAGAGAGAAATATCGTGGAATGAAATGAATTTAATGAGCTTGGGTCTCCTTTTTATGACTTAAAATCTGATCCGGAATGAATAGTAACTAAGTGCACAGTGGTCGTAAACGCAGTTTACGGTCCGTATTCCAATTTACGGTCCGTATTCCAGTTTACGGGCCATATTTCGTGGTCGTGTTTAAGCATATCAAAAACAGAAAGGTATGCTGAGAACCATGGTGATTTACGATCACAGTTTACGGGCCGTATTTCAATTTACGGTCCGTATTCCAAGTCGTATTTAACCATTTGATATTTGGCAGAAAGTTGAAGTTTGGTAAGTTGGAATACGACATAGTGATTTACGGGCCGTATACTACTTTACGGTCTGTATTTCATTTTACGACCGACTGGGCCAAAGTGCAAATCTGCAACTTTCACGTCTTCAAAACCTATAATTACTCATTGTGGTGCATAACCTTATCTCTTATTCCCATTGCCTTTGAAATCTTACATAGGGTCGTCAAACGTCATTCCCTTCTGATTAAAACACCATATGCTTGTATTTTTCGTTAGTCTATTCGTTGTACATTCGCGGGGAAATTTACGAGGTGTAACAGTCACCAAGTTAGTTCATTTCTTACCAGTCAGAACGACGTATGTGGCAGAAGATTATGCAAAGCTTTATCTTAAAGAGATAGTGAGACTCCATGGTGTTCTGGTATCTATTATCTCAGATAGAGGAACTCAGTTTACAGCCTATTTTTGGAAGTCTTTCCAAGAGGGTTTAGGGACTCAAGTAAGCCTTAGCACGACATTTCACCCGCAGACTGATGGACAAGTTGAGCGCACCATTCAGACTCTCGAAGATATGGTGCGGGCATGTATGATGGATTTTGGAGGAAACTGGGATGACCATTTGCCACTCATTGAGTTTGCTTACAATAACAATTATCATTCTAGCATTCAAATGGAACCGTATGAAGCTTTATATGGGCGAAAGTGTAGATCCCCAATTGGGTTGTTTGAAACATGAGAGACTAGATTGATAGGACCAGACTTGGTGCAACAAGCTATAGAAAAAGTCAGGCTCATACAAGATCGGTTGTTAGCAGCCCAAAGTCGTCAAAAGTCCTATGCGGATAATCGTCGAAGAGACTTAGAGTTTCAAGTTAAAGATTGGGTATTTTTGAAAGTGTCGCCAATGAAGGGCGTTATGAGATTTGGCAAAAAAGGGAAGCTTAGTCCCCGGTACATTGGGCCTTATGAGATTGTGCGCAAAGTAGGTAAGGTGGCCTATGAATTAGATTTACCTCCGGAGTTTGAGTCAGTCCATCCAGTTTTCCATGTCTCGATGCTTCGAAAGTGAGTTGAGTCTAGATACCCGCATTTATTTCAGCCCCTAGAAGAGATCCAAGATGAGACATCAAGATTGTAAGGTATGTATGTTTTCCTTTTATGCTTTTGGGTCGTATGTGGCCAAATTCTATTGCTATTATGTTGTGGCCCTGTGAGGCATCGATATTATGGGTTGTTGTGACAGGATAGTAGTGCCATGTTATAGGGGAAACTCTGGCGAAATTTTTATAGAATCCCCGAAGACTTTAACATTCTAGGTCGAATGTTCTTAAGGGGGGAAGAATGTTACACCACGGAAAATCCTCCATTTTTGCAGAAGTGAATAGACTAGCGAGGAGTACGAGTATCCAATATTTCCATGAGTAAGAAATAACATTTGATGGCCTTAAGAAAGATTCCAAAGGCAATGGCAATACGAGATTGGTTATGCCCCATAATGACTAACTATAGGTTCTGAAAATGTGGAAAGTTGCAGATTTGCACTTTGGCCAGCCGATAGTAAAATGAAATACGGACCGTAAAGTGGTATACAGCCCGTAAACTGCCATGTCATATTTCAACTTCCAAAACTTCAACTTTCTGTCAAATGCTTGAATGGTTAAAGACGACATGAAATACGGACCGTAAACTGAAATACGGCTCATAAACTGTGTTCGTAAATCACCATGTCTCAGCTTGACTTTCTAGTTCTGTTATGCATAAATACACCTACAGAATACGGACCGTAAACTGGAATACGGCCTGTAAACTGGGTTTACGACCACTGTGCACTTTCGACGACTGTTCATTTCAGATCAGATTTTGGGTTATTAAAAAGGGGACCAAGTTTATTATTTCATTTCCACATTTCAGCCCTTCTCTCTACATTTATTCCGCAAGAATTCAAGGGTATTTAGTGATCAACAACATAAACCAAGTGAATCAAGTGTAAGAAAACCCATCAAAGATCATTCAAGTCAAGAAATCTCATTGGAGATAAACTAGGGTTTTTACTCAAGCGGAGTATTATCAACAAAGGCTTGTTCCTACAACATCTAAGGTAAGATTTATTGTAATTATATATTGTTTGAGGTATTTAAGAGTTGAAATACTTGGATTGTAGAAAGGTATGGCAAAATGGGTCATGAATGTGGAATAGTGCCATTTTGAGAAATAGTTTGAATTGAGTTATGATTCTTGATGTATTGTGATGTAAATATGTTATAAATGATGTTGAGAACATGAGATGAGAATTGTACGTGAATGGACATAGTCGTGTGCTATAGCCATGGATATGAGTAATTGAAAGCAAATTGAGAAATGTGGACAATGGGGATGAATAATGACTATTGTTATGGTATTGTGAATGTATTGTTGACGTTTGGGAGTTGATATACGTTATGGAGGAATGTCGTATAAATATAGGAGATGTTGTCCAATTTTTTCTAGCTTTAGTTATATATGCTAGCTATCGATTCTAATGATAGTATGAATTTAATGAAGGTAGAAACGCGATTGTCGAAGGAGAACGTGCAAGTGTAGAATAGTTCAACGGAAAGGTATGTAAGGCTAACCCTTCTTTCATAAGGCATGGTTCTTTGGCCAATCATATAAATCTTCTACGAGCTTATGATATTCTCCAAATGCCTCTCTCTTCAAAGCTACTAAGCTTATGATTCTCGATATGTTACGATTGTACTAAGTTCTTCGTATGACGAGTAGGCCTATTAAGGTAGATGAGATGAATGACGATAATAGTGATAATGATATTGATGATGACTATAATGATAATAGTGATAATGATAACGATGACGATGATGACAGTAATGACAATAGTAAAGAAGCTTATGAGCCCTTATGTATATGTAACTATGTATGATTATTATAGAACCCTGAGCATATGAGGCCGGGTAGGATATGTATATAAGTATGTCTATGATTATGTAATGCGCGCACACCTCTGCAGATGGTACGAATAACCCTGGCGCCTTGGTAGGGCTAGGTAGATGTGACCCTGATGCCTTGGTAGGGCCAGGTATGTGTAACCTTGAGCCTTGGCTGGCAAAGTATGTATGAAACATCGATCCTGCATGGTCGGGTATGCTATGAAAATGCTATGTATATGTATATGATATGGATACGAGTATGAAAACAATTATGATATGATATAAATGTGAATACGGGTATGTAGACGAATACGAGTACAAATATGGAACGGATACGATGTGGATGTAAGCACACAAATACGCCTTAGAAATGGAAAGCCCTATGAAAGGCAAGTAAGTGCCTATGACGATGATATTACCATCTCCCATCTTGTGCTATTCCTCATGTTGTTAATTATGTTTCTATATTGATATTGATTATGCTTTACATACTCAGTACATTCTTCGTACTGACGTCCTTTTGTTTGTGGACGCTGCATCATGCCCGCAGGTGCACAGGGAGACAGGCTTGATCCACAGCCACATTCTCAGAGACTACATAGCAGAGCTCCACTCCATTCAGAGCTATAGCTTTTGGGTACTTATTCTTTTGTGTACATAATTATGGGCATAACGGGGTCCTGTCCTGCTTATGTGATATGTTATACTCTCAAAAGAGGCTCCTAGACATGTGTATATAGTTGGATATGTCTGTCCTTGTCGGCCTATATTTTGTATATCATTTTGATAAGCCCCGTCGGCTCATGTACATTGATGTGGCATAGATGCCAATGATGATATAAAGGCATTGTCCAAGGGGACTAGTATGAAGAATGAATAGAATTACGTGTTTAATTATATGGCTCACCTAGATGTAAGTGTAAGTGTAAGCCAAGGGGTGCCCGGGTGGGCTAGCATCGGGCGCTCGTCGCGGCCCCCCTAGACGGGTCGTGACAATGCGGGAATATCCAAAACGAACTACGTCGATATAGCTAACCAAAACATATATATAACCCACATGTCCACATACCTCTAAGAGTATAACAGTAAAATATAGCGGTACAGGGCCCCTGTCGTACCCCTAAATATGCATAAGTCTATATCAAAGGATATGTACCAAAATGACTCAAGCTCAGGGACAATGGAGCTCTCCAGGCAGCTGAGCAGAAGTCCTATGCTGGAGGATCACAAAACTGAATGTCCGCACCTGCGGGCATGAAACGTAGCCCCTTAAGAAAGAGGGTCAGTACGGAAAATGTACTGAATATGTAAAGCATGAAGTACAGCAATGAAGATCATGACTGAGTGAAAAGATGACAGGAGATAAGTATGATAATCAAGGAATACCAATGCATTTGTACCTTATGTTGTGAGTCATGCATATATATATATATATATATATATATATATATATATACCGTACCCAACCCATTATGTTACTCGGTGAATGAAGTCATATACATATATACCGTACCCAACCCATTATGGGACTCGGCAAGTGAATACATATTTACCATACTCGGCCCATTATGAGACTCGGTGAAATATAAATATATACCGTACCCGTCCCTTTAGTAAGGGACTCGGTGAAATATAAAAATATACCGTACTGGGTCCTCTAGTAAGGGACTTGGTGAAATATAAATATATATCATACCCGGCCCTTTAGTAAGGGACTCGGTGAAATATAAATATATACCGTGCCCGGCCCTCTAGTGAGGGACTCGGTGAAATATAAATATATACCGTACCCGGCCCTTTAGTAAGGGACTAGGTGAAATATAAATATATATCGTACCCGGCCCTCTAGTGAGGGACTCGGTGAAATATTAATATATACTGTACCCGGCCCTTTAGTAAGGGACTCGGTGAAATATAAATATATACCGTACCCGGCCCTTTAGTAAGGGACTCGGTGAAGTGATGCAGTGAAAATGTATACGAAGATTAGGGGAAATTATGTACGAAATGAATCATCATTTGGGATTCGAGAGAATAAATAAGATGAACCAACACTTGGGGGACCAAAGACAACTGTCATGTTAAGTACTACTGAGAACTAGAAGAGTTCATTGGAATATATGTGTTCGTCGTTTGTTCAGTTTATGTAATTCATGCCAAAGAAGGAAGAAGGGATAACTTTACATACCTTGAAGCTTATCTATTCACCCAACCTCTACTTCTCGAACGCGCAAATCTACAATCAAGGGAATTCATACTATTGTTAGGCTCTTTATCACGTGCTTATCTTAAGCCTTTAAATTAACTCTTTCCAGAATCTGCCGAAATTTCGGCAGCACCTCCCCTGTTTATATCCCTAGCCCGAAATCACAATACTAACAACTAACAACAACAATCACAATACCAACATCAACAACATCATCACTAACATCAACATAATCCATAAGACATCTCATATGATGTTTATCCGATTTTTCATCCAACTACTTCATTATACGACCATTTAATCGCTCTATCTCCGCAAATAAACCAAAAGCAATATCAATAGGGAGAGATTCATACCTTATTCTTACTAGGACAGCAACATCTTCAGTGTTCGCCTAGAATCCAAATCGAATCCACCGCAAAACAAGACGACAAATAACAACTACGCGCTATCCGAACCCAAACTAATATTCCGCCACTTGAAAATTGCTCAATTTATGATATCCTTACACCCTCATCTGATTTCTAAGTTTTTTTTGGGAAAAATCTGGTGAAAAGGGGGGTTTTTAGCCTTTATATAGGGGGTCAAAGTCGGTTGAGGCCGACTCAATATTTGACCCTCACGCTCGCGAACGCGATGGTCTGGAATTTCCATGGCCATCGCGAACGCGAGACCATCTCGCGAACGCGAAGGGCAATTCTGCCAAATTCCCCCAATTTTTCATCTTTCGCCCCTTTGACCTCCAATCCTTCCAATACTTCTCATACATGATTGTAAACCCTTATAACTATAAAATAGGCGCATATCACTCCAGTGTTCACGATTAAGCAGTTGACACCTACGGAACACAAACATTCAAACTACGAGGTGTAACAAGTAAGTCTCACGATATATATATAGTAGGATAGTGCGGAATAATAACAATTCCCCCAGGGTCTAGTATGAATAATACAAGAGCATCTAAAAGGGAAATAATACAAGTCTGGAATAAGAATACATAAAGTGTCTATGACTCTGAATAGAATAGGACATAAAGATAGAGAAGTGTTTAAGGCAGCGGACAACCATGCTTACCCTGGAAACTCGAAGATAAAATTGATGTGACTATCAGCCACGTATCCCGGAAGAGGATCCAACCTGATATTCTGCATTCGTAAAGGAATGCAGCAAGTGTAGGTCAGTACAAAACAACAGTACTGGTAGGCATCATCGGCCGACTAAGCATAGCTAACACAATTCAGATAATAAAGCAGTTAGGCAGACAAAACAACTAGTTTATATCAAACATAATCGGAACCAAGTACACGTCATTGCCCAGGTAAATCATCTAATCCCAATTGTGCCAAGTCTGAATATATCAACTCCGAATCTAACATCACTAGTACAGCACCAAAACATCTCAAAATCAAGCCATAATACAATGCAATGCAATAGTGTATGAATGCAATGCAATATCATGCAAATGATGTGTATACTTGTGCTCTGGATGAAAATATTGCCATCTCGGTAGAAAAACCAATGTGACTCGCGAAGTCTAAGTGCCACCCGTCCCGAATCTTTGCCCCACTGACAGATATGACCCCGAATCTTTGCCCACGGGGGGTTCTCATCGGCACCACTCTAGGGGGACCTGCAGAGTCCATGCACTCACTCAATCAATGATTCCGGGACTAACATCGGATATCGTCCACTCAATCAATGATTCCGGAATTAACATCGGATATCGTCCATCTCACGTCACTCAAGTAAAATCGAGCCCAGCTCATCAAGGTATTTCATCAAATATCATCAGTATCTCCGCAGTGTATCATCAAAACTGAGGGTGCGTGAAATTCATGTATCATTATCAATAATAATGCTCAATATCACAAGTACTAATAATGGGTATGCCAACAATATATTTGAATCTTAAATACCAACAGTGGGTACGCCAACAATATAACCGATCACAAGTATGAATAGTGGGTACTCCAACAACCCCATAATCTAGATGGTAAAGCAGAAACCAATATCTATCAATAACTCAAGGCATCAAGCCAACATAATAGAACTATAAAATCACATCATAATGGGGTGGCTAGCCCCAACACATAACAGGGCCTAACCTAAGGCAATATCCAACCCAACTTTATACCCGAAGGTTCATATGCTGTCTCCGACAATATAATCTAAATATATGCTTCGCTATGCGAAGTCTCACAAAGGTAAGTCATAACCTACCTGGATGGCCGAACAGCAACACCAACAAATCACTCTATTGCCTTCCCCTTCCACTAAGCCTGAGAACCAAAGTAGTCTAGGCATATTCGAAATCTAAATTATAAGTCATGAAGAATGATACTAATATTGCTACCATTCTATTTAGGTCAATTCTAACCCTAGAAATTGGAGAAACGACCCCACAAGGGCAAAACGAGAAGTTCGGAAGAAAAATATCAAATTAAGCACTAGGTGATCATAACCCAACTACTAATTTCTAAATTAACTCATAGATTTACCCAATTTCGAAATTGAAGCAAAACCCCCAATTTGGGTATAAACCCAAACTCTTTGATTTCGAAATTAACCACTAGAAATGGAAGATCTATGATTAACAAGCTTAGATTCATCAAAAACTAGCATAAACCCTATCAATTTCATCATTAATAAGCCTAGAGAATAATGTTCATCAAAACCCTCTACCAACTTCCATAACTAAGGGATTATTAAAGGAAAGGGGGGAATCTAAGATGATTACGATTAAAGGAAGAGTAAAGGAATTAGCCAAATTTACATCAAAGAATATTCCCAAATTATCTCCAAGAACGGTTCCCCAAAGCTCTAATTTCGAAATGGGAGTAAATTAGGGTCTAAAGGCTTTTAACACTTCATTAATAATACACACTGCCCGTAACCCGCTTTAACGGCACTGGGACAGCTCGAGCGGAACCGCTTCAGCGGTCAAGGTAAAAATCCTTGGACCGCTCAAGCGGTGCTGGTGCCACCAAAGCGGGCACCAGACACCAGAAATTTATCCAAGTATCACCATTTGATCTGATTTTCTGACTAGTTCCCGAGGCCATCTGCTCATATACCACACACATAGACACATATAAAAACATGCTACGAACGCGCCCTTGGCCTCTGAATTCCCAACGTAGGTCTCGTTGATCGAGTCAACCCCCGATGCCTTAATTCCACTTCCCAACCCATGTCCTAAAATGCATCAGAGTGCATTGGGAATAGAACCAAATACACACACAAGTTCTAAACGACTATCCGGACCTCTCGGAATCGACGGAATCCCAAAAAAGGTTCGTTTACCCAAAAGTCAACTTTGGGTCAATTATTTTCCACTTTAAGCCTATATTTTACAAACGTTGCCCGAATCCGATCTAGACATCTCAGGGAAGCATGCAAATGGTCCCTTTGGGTAAAAAATGAGCTAATCAATGCTTGAAAAAGGGCGAAAATGCCTAAAACACTATAACGACCAAACGGGTCGTTACATCAGATACCAATTGAACCGTTGCTCGTCCTCGAGCGAAGAAAAGAAAGGAAGCAAGGAAATACTTGAATCAGTAAACAACTGAGGATGTCGGCTACGCATGTCAGACTCGGTCTCCCAAGTAGCCTCTACAACAGGAAGGTGCTTCCACTACACCTTCACAGAAGCAATCTCCTTCGACTTCAATTTTTGAACCTGCCTATCCATGATTGCAATAGGCTCCTCTTCGTAAGTCAAATTCTCATCAAGCAATATAAAATCCCAACGAACAATGTACGTACCGTCGGCATGGTACTTTTTCAGCATCGAAACATGAAGAACCGGATAATCCCCACCAAGCCTGGCGGCAAAGCCAACTCATAAGATACATCACCCATGCGGTTAACAATCTCAAACGGTCCAATATACCTGGGGCTCAACTTGACCCTCTTACCAAACCTTATAACACTCTTTATGAGTGAAACCTTCAATAGAACCTGGTCACCAATAGTAAACTCTAAATCCCGCACATTCCGGTCCGCATACATCTTTTGCTGACTCTGAGCTGCCAAAAGCTTGGCCTGAATAACTCTCTCTCTATCAAGGGACTCTCTCAACAAAACTATACTTCAAGGCTGAGCCTCGAACCCATCAAACCAACCAATCGGAGATCTACATCTACTACCAAACAAAGCCTCAAAAGGCGCCATCCCAATACTCTAATGATAACTGCTATTGTACGCAAACTCCACCAATGGCAAGTACTGATCCCAATGACCCCCAAAATCAATAACACACGCTCTCAACATGTCCTCGAGCACCTGAATGGTCCGCTCGGACTGGACATTGGTCTGGGGATGAAAGGTTGTACTAAAATCCAATCGGGTACCTAACTTCTCGTGAAACGCTCTCCAAAAATGGGAAGTGAAAATAGTACCCCGATCAGATACAACAGAAATAGGGACTCCATCCAATGTCACAATATCCCGAATGTACATCTTGGCTAACTTCTCTGCGGTATAGGAAACCAAAACTGGAATAAAGTGAGTGGACTTAGTCAACCGATCAGCTATCACTCAAATAGAATCAAACTTGCCAAGGGTATTCGGAAGACTCGTGACAAAATGCATGGTAATCCTCTCCCACTTCCACTCGGGAATGGGCATCCTCTGAAGCACCACACCGGGTCACTGGTGCTCATACTTTACCTGCTGACAAGTCCCACACTTAGACACAAAATCAACTATATCTCTCTTTATACGACGCCACCAATAGTTCTGTCTCAAATCACGGTACATCTTAGTCACCCCCAGATGAATGGAATAGCAAGAACTATGAGCCTCAGATAAGATCAACTAAATCAAATCACCAACACGAGGAATGCACACGCGTCCTCTAATCCTCAAAATGCCCTCAGAATTAATGACGTCCTCCTTGGCCTCACCTCTCAAAACTCTATCTCGAATCTTGCTCAACTGAGCATCCTCAAACTGATGAGTCCTGATCCGATCCAACAAAGATGACTTCACCTCTATACAAGCCAAAATCTTGTCGGGGCTAAAATATCAAGCCGAACAAAACTGTTGGCCAGATTTTGAACCTCCATGGCCAACGGACGCTTGAAAACAATTAATCGAGCTAAACTCCCCATACTCACTTCCTTGCGACTCAAGGCATCAGCCACTACATTGGCTTTCCCGGAATGATATAGAATAGAGATGTCATAGACCTACAGGAGCTCCATCCAACGGCGCTGCCTAGAATTAAGATCTCTCTGGGTAAACATATGCTGAAGACTATAGTGATCGATGAAAACCGCACAATGAACACCATACAAATAATGCCTCCAAATCTTCAAAGCGAAGACCACAACCAACAACACCAAATCATGGGTAGGGTAATTCTTCTCATGAACCTTCAACTAACGAGAAGCAAAACTATCACTCTACGGAAGGCATCACAATACACAGCGAAATCCTTACCCTCCACGGGTAATGCCAAGATTGGGGCTGTAGTCAAAACAAGCTTGATCTTTTGAAAGATCTCTTCACAATCATCCGTCCACTGGAAGAGAACATCCTTCTGAGTCAATCTAGTAAAGGATGAAGCAATAGCAGCAAAACCCTTCACAAAGCGACGATAATAACTGGCCAAACCCACAAAACTACGAATCTCTATAACAGTAGTGGGCCTCGTCCAACCCCTCACAGCCTCAATCTTCTGCGGGTCAACCATAATCCCATCTTTAGACATAACATGGCCCAAGAATGCTACCGACTCAAACCAGAACTCGAACTTAGAAAATTGCCAAACAGACTATGCTTTTTCAACAACCCAAGAACAGAATAAAGATGGCTCTCATGCTCCTCTCTACTCTTGGAATACACCAAGATGTCATCAATAAACATAATCATGAACGAATCAAGGAATGGCCTAAAAATTCCATTAATCAAAGTCATAAATGCATCCGGAGTGTTGGTAAGCCCAAAAGACATCAGTAGAAACTCATAATGGCCATATCTCGTTCAGAAGGCTGTCTTCGGAGTATCGTCCGCCACGATCTGCAACTGGGGATAGCCAGAACGCAAATCAATCTTTGAAAACACCGAAGCACCTTGAAGCTGGTCAAACAGATCATCAATACGAGGCATAGGGCAATTCTTCCGAATAGTGACCTTGTTCAACTGGCGGTAATCAATATACATCCTCATGGTCCCATCTTTCTTCTTCCCAAATAACACAGAAGCACCCCAAAGGGAGACGCTCGTTCTAATGAACCTCTTGCTGAACAAGTCCTGTAACTGCTCCTAGATCTAAGTCAATACAGAAGTCAATGTCGTGATCGGGTGGCATACCCGGCAGATCCGACAGGAATACCTCCGTGAACTCACTCACAATAAGGATAGACTCAAGGGGTGGAAATGCAACAGTCGTATCACGAACATAAGCCAAATAAGCTAGACACCCCTTACTTACTAACTTATTTGCCCGAAGAAATGAAATGATCTTCTTCAGAGCGAGACTAGGAGTACCTCTCCACTCAAGCCTAGAAACGCCCGGCATGGCTAAGGTGATTGTCTTGGCGTGACAGTTCAAGATCGCGTGATAAGGAGAAAGCCAGGACATCCCCAATATAATACAAAGTCCACCATGTCGAGAATCATAAAATCTACCCAAGTGTCATACCCCATAAAAGTAACCAAACAAGACCGGTAGACTCGATCAACAATCACAAAATTTCTGATCGGAGTAGACACATGAACAAGTATATCATGCTATCACAAGGAAAATCCCAACCAACGGCATGAAATGCAGATACATACGAATAGGTGGTTCCAGGATCAAATAACACAGATGCTGCTCTATGACGGATAGAAATGGCACCTGAAATCACAGCATCTAACACCTCTGCCTCAGGCCTACCCGAAAATCTGCACCACGCCCAGTCTGGGATCACCCTCTCATACTTTGAGAACCACCTCTAGCTGGCTGGGAACCACCATAAGAACCATGGGAAGTACCGCAGACTGACTAAGCACCACCCCTCCGAGAAGTCCCACATCGACCACCAGATGATATAGAAGTCCTCGATGGCTGATAATCCGGCCTGCGTCGGGGACATCTCCTAACAACATGCCCAACCTCTCCATAAGAATAACAAGTAATAGGAGATGAATGCTGATATACAGAAACTGAAGACCCGGACGAAGAAGCCCTGTCCACTAGTCTGGAGAACGAACTCTCTGGAGCTCTCTGCCTAGGTGGCTCATTGGGGGAACCTATAATGCTGAACGCACAGGATGGCAAGAATATGGCTGATGCGGTCAAAAACTGACCAGAGCCCCTCGAACTGGAACCCCCAAAACTTCCAGTCTAACGTTGCCTCTTGTCACCACCACCAAAAGCAGGGACCTTAGTGCCCTCAACCATAGAAGCATGCTCGATAATAGACTGAAAGGAAGCCCTCATAGGCTTCATATGAAGACAAGGAATCTGTAGAGAGCCTACTTACCCCCCAGCGAAATTCCTGATCCTATCGGCCTCAGATCAACGAAGTAGAATAACGGGCCAGATAAAAGAAACGGGTCACATAGGACTCCAAAGACATGCGCTTCTGCTCAAGGTGTAGAAACTCATCCCTACGCGCCTCTCTCAAAGACCGGGGCACATACTTCTTAAGGAAGGCCTGTTAGAAGTGAGTCCAAGTTAAAGGAGGGGAACCCTCAGGTCTACACGCCACGAAATACCTCTACCATGTCGCGAAACAAGTAGGACACATAATCAATGCCATGGGTCTTCACTATCCCTATACGGTGCAATAACTCATGCATATCAAGAATAAACTCATAAGGATCCTCAGACGAAGTACCAGCAAACCTCGGCGACTCTAACTTTAGGAATCTCTCAACAAGGTCCTGATCAAAAGCAGTCATAACAACACCCTTCATGGGCCTGATATCATCACCACGAGCAGGTATCGAATGTCACGACCCGACTCGGGGCCGCGACAAGCACCCGGTGCTAGCCCGCCCGGGCACCCTCTTAGCTTACTCTTATGCTTACATCTAGGTGAGCCACATAATTATACATGCATTTCCATTCATTCGTCAACTAGTCCCATTTGGACAACAGCACATTTATATCATCATAGGCATCTATGCCACATCAATTAACATGGGCCAACGTGGCCGACAAAATGATATACAAAACATAGGCCGATAAGGCCAAACACATCTACCCATACACACACATGTCTACGAGCCTCTAAGAGTATAACATATCACATTAGCGGGACAGGACCCCGCTATGCCCATAATTATATACACAAAAGAATGAGTACCCAAAAGATATGCCTCCGAAGGAAATGGAGCTCTCTATGTAATCTCCGAATAGGCAGCTATGGATCAAGTCTGTCTCCATGTGCACCTGCGGGCATGATGCAGCGTCCACAAACAAAAGGACGTCAGTACGAAGAATGTACTGAGTATGTAAAGCATGAGCAACATCAATAAATAAGCATCATGAACAACATATGAAATAGCATATGAGGGGGAGACAATAATATCATCATCATAGCACTTACCTGCCTTTCGTAGGACTTTCCATTTTCCATACGTATTTGTACACCTACGTCATCATCCGTATTCCATAATAGTACTCGTACCATACTTGTACTCATATTCGTATACATGTCCCTATTCGTATTCTTATACATAGTCTTATCACATTCATATTCATATTATATACATAGTCGTTTCATATACATAGCATACCCGACCTCATAGGATCGGTGTTTCATACATACTTGGCCAACCAAGGCTTAATGTTACTCATACTTGGCCCTACCAAGGCTTCAGGGTTATCCGTACCATCTGCAGAGGTGTGCGCGCGTTTCGTAATCGTATACATAATTTATACATATTCATATACATATATCCTACCCGGCGTTATAAGCTCGGGGTGTCATTATAGCCCTTCATAGGCACATGCAAGTATAATAGCCCGTAGGCACATTTAGCATCATTATTATTATCATCGTCATCACTATCATCATCATTTTCGCTACATCTATATCTTATGCTTACTCGTCATATGGGGTGCGTATTACAATCGTAGTACATATCGAGGATCGTGAGCTTTTGAGCTCGGAGTGTCAATCATTTGAATACAATATACTCATATAGAGGATTTAAGAGTTTGACCAAGGAACCACGCCTTATGAAAGAAGGGTTAGCCTTACATACCTTTTCGTCGGACTATTCTACACTTCCACGCTTCCTTCCAATGCTAGCGTCTATACCTTCGTTAATTTCATAACAATGACCATTAGTCATTCACATTATCCACATTGTCTAGATTCCTTAATTTGCCTCTAATTCAACGATATTCATGGTCATAACATCCAACTTCGTCCATTCGTCTAAAGTGTCTAGTTCATGATCTTAGTACCATTTATAATACATTCATATCACAACACAACAACATTCATGATTCAATTCGAACTATTCCTCAAAATGTCACTATTCATCATTCATGACCTACTTGACCATATTTTCAACAATCCATGTATTTCAACTCTTCAATACCTTAAACATCATGTAAAAATTATGAATCTTACCTTAGAGGTTGTAGGAACAAGATTTGTTTAATAATACTCCACTTTGAGAAAAACCCTAGTTTTTCTCCATTTGGATTTCTTGACCTAGATGATCTTTGATGATGTTCTTACTCTTGGTTCACCTTGTTTTATGTCGTTGATCCTCAAATATCCTTGAAAACTTGTATAATAAATGTAGAGAGAGGTTTTAGAGAAATGTGTGTAATGTTGTAATGAAATAAAACAAGTGTTGGTCCCTTTATTTAATGACTTGCAAAATCTGTGCTGAGGTGAACAGTGGTCGTCCATCATGGTTTACGGCCCGTATTGCAGTTTACGGACCGTCCCACGCGATCGTCTTTATCCATTTCCAGAACTAAAAGCTTTGGCTGCTTGCATGGTGATTTACGACCATGGTTTACGGGCCGTAAATCACTTTACAGTCCGTCCTCCAGGTCGTATTTTACCATTTCTCGACTGGCAGAAAGTTGAAGCCTTGCATAGCAGTTTACGACCTGCTAGTTTACGGACCGTATACCAGTTTACGGTTCGACCTAGCCCTTTACGACAACTGGGCAGTTGCAATTCTGCAACTTCCCATATTTCTCAGACTTCCCATTTTAACCACCCACGTCCATGCACATGCATTGCTCACCTTATATCTCATCTTAATTTAGCCAACTTTCTCATCTCACATCGGATACCTTCGAAATCTCGCCTAAGGTCATCAAACGTCGTTTCTTGATCATGGACATCATGCACTCATACTTATCACTAGTTCATTCACTTACATACCAACGGAAAATCTTTCCGAGGTGTAACATCGAATCAATACGAGGAGCCTTAGTTGCGGCGGGATGTGCTGCCCGCGTAGGTCCCTAATCAGGGGTCTGCACCCCAACCCTAGTCTGTGAACCCCCGCCGAGTGTAGCAACACCGGCTACCGCCTGCTAGGCATCAAGATGAAGTAATACCCTGGTAATAGTATCCTGCATGGCCTTACCATAAGTAACCTAAGGTTGTGTCTGTACTGGAGCCACATCCTCAGGCTCAGGAAACGGAAATCTCTCTCGGCACTGTCCTACCGCAGAAGCCCTACCCCTAGCTGGGCCTCAAGCTCTACCGCGCCCTCTGGGTGCCAGCCGTAACTGCATGCTCTAGCACCTAACTTCGGGCCATAGTAGCTCGAGTCCTCACCATCTGTGAGTGAAGAGATAAGAGTCAGATACCAATTAGAATAAAGTAGCATGATAGAAAGAAAGAAAGTGAGATTTCCTAAATGTCCTATAGCCTCTCCCAGATAAGTACGGAGTTGATCGTACCGATCCACGAGACTCTACTAGACACGCTCTTGTACTAAAGATCGGATAACCTAGGGCTCTACTACCAACTTATCATGACCTATTTTGCCTAAGCCGTGCGGGCACTTACCTTTCCACCCTGGTAAGCGAACCCTCAACCCAATAATAAACAATGTCACAAATACATAACTAATCAAACGGAAAAGAATAGATAAGTAAGTCACACGATATATATACATATAGATATATATAATAAGATAGTACGGAATAATAACAATACCCCCAGGGTCTAGTCTGAATAATACAATAGCATCTAAAAGGGAAATAATACAAGTCTGGAATAAGAATACATAAAGTGTCTATGTCTCTGAATAGAATAGGACATAAAGATAGAGAAGTCTTCAAGGCAGCAGATGACCATGCTCACCCCGGAAACTCGAAGGTAAAAATGATGCGACTATCAGCCACGTGGCACGAAAGCTGATCTAACCTGATACTTTTGCATTCATAAAGGAATGCAGCAAGTGCAGGTCAGTACAAAATAATAGTACTGGTAGGCATCATCGGCCGACTAAGCATAACTAACACAATTCAGATAATAAAGCAGATAGGCAGACAAACAAACAAGTTTAAATCAAACACAATCGGAACCAAGTACATGTCACTGCCTAAGTAAAGCATCTAATCCCAATTATGCCAAGTCTGAATATATCAAGTTTGAATCCAACATCACAAGTACAGTACCAAACCCTCTCAAAATCAAGCCATAATGCAATGCAATGCCATAGTGTATGAATGCAATGTAACATCATGCAAATTCTATGTACACATGTACTCCGGACGGAAATATCGACATCTCGGTAGTACAATCCAGTGTGACTCACGAAGTATAAGTGCCACCCGTCCCAGAGCTTTGTCCAACTGACAGACGGGACCCCAGATCTTTGCCCACACGGGGTTTTCACTGGCACAGCTCTGGGGGACCTGCAGAGTCTATGCACTCACTCAATAAATAATTCCGGGACTAACATCGGATATCTCCCACTCAATCAACAATTTCGAAACTAATATCTAATATCGGATATCGGCCTTCTCACGTCACTCAAGTAAAACCGAGCCTAGCTCATCAAGAAGTTTCATCAAATATCATCAGTATCTCCACAGTGTATCATGAAAAATGAGAGTGCGTCCAATGCAGGTATCATCATCAATAATCATGCTCAATATGACAAGTACCAATAATGGGTACGCCAACAATATATCCGAATCACAAATACTAACAGTGGGTATGCCAACAATATAACTGAGTCATAAGTACCAACAATGGGTACGACAACAACCTTGTAATCTAGATGGTAAAGCAGAAACCAATATCTATCAACAACTCATGGCATCAAGCCAACACAATAGAACAATCAAATCACATCATAACGGGGTGGCTAGACCCAACACACAACAGGGCCCAACCTAAGGCAATATCCAACCCAACTTCATACCCGAAGGATCACATGCTATCTCCGACAATATAATCTAAATATATGCTTCGCTATGCGAAGTCTCACAAAGGTAAGCCATAACCTACCTGGATGGCCGAACAGCAACACAAACAAATCACTCTATCTCCTTCCCCTTCAGCTGAGCCTCAGAACCAAAGTAGTCTAGGCATATTCGAAATCTAGATTATAAATCATGAAGAATGATACTAATATTTCTACCATTCTATTTAGGTCAATTCTAACCCTAGAAATTGCGGAAACAGGCCCACAAGGGTAAAACAGGAAGTTCGGAAGCAAAACATAAAATTAAGCATTAGGTGATCATAACCCAACCACTAATTACTAAATTAACTCATAAATTTACCCAATTTCGAATTTGAAGCAAAACACCAAATTTGGGTATAAACCCTAACCCTTTGATTCCGAAATTCAATACTAGAAATGGAAGATATATGATTAACAAGGTTATATTCATCAAAAACGTGCATAAACCCCATCAATTTCATCCTTATTAAGCCTAAAGAAAAATGTTCATCAAAACGCTCTCCCAACTTCCATAACTAAGGGATTATTAAATGAAAGGGGTAATCTAAGATGATTATGATTAAAGGAAAAGTAAAGGAATTAGCAATATTTACCTCCAAGAATATTCCCAAATTATCTCCAAGAACAGTTCCCCAAAGCTGTATTTTCAAAATGGGAGTAAATGAGGGTCTAAAGGCTTATAACACTTCATTAATAATACAAACTGGCCGTCACCCGCTTTAGTGACACTGGGACAGCTCGAGCGGAGCCGCTTCAGCGGTCAAGCCAAAAGTCTTTGGACCGCTCCAGCAGCAGGGCTACTGCTCCAGCGGTACCGCCAAAACGGGCACCAGACACTAGAAATTTATCTAAGTTTCACCATTTGATCCTATTTTCTGACTAGTTCCCGAGGCAATCTACTCATATACCACACACATAGACATACATAAAAACAAGCTACGAACACGCCGTGGCCTCGAAATTCCCAACAGAGGTCTTGTTAACCGAGTCCATCCCCGATACCTTTATTTCACTTCCCAACGCAAGTCCCAAAATGTATCTGAGTGCATTGGGAATCGAACAAAATGCACACATAGGTTCTAAACGACCATCCGAACCTCTTGGAATCGACGAAATCCCGAAAAAGGTCAGTTTAGCCAAAAGTCAACTTTGGGTAAACCATTTTCCACTTTAAGCCTATATTTCACAAAAGTTAGCCTATTCGGTCTAGACACCACGAGAAGCATGCCAACGGTCCCCTCGGGTCAAAAATGAGCTAATCAATGCTCGAAAAGGGTGAAAATGCTGAAAAGACTATAACGACCAAACGGGTCGTTACACCATTGAACCCTCTTTTAATCGTCAAGCTCTTAATGAAACTAGCATGATTAATGGATTTATAAGGTGATTAATTGAATGTGGAATAGCAATGAAGATGGAAGGACTTACCACAATGATTTTCCCCCAAGAAATGCCTTGAAATGCTCCTAATAGCTTTATTTTCGGAGTGGTATTGAATGAAGGACTTAGGGCTTATTCAATGAATCTAACTGTTACACTTCACACTTTTAGAGCATGAGCACGCCACGTATTTACCATATTAAAGGTGTATTGGAGACGTCCCATGAAGTTTTAAAGGTACAAGCCAAGTACGTAACAATAAAGTAAAGGATGAATTACGACCTCGTAAGTCGTAACCGGGAAAGATAACCTTGGAACCAAAGGATATGATGATTATCAAGTATGATTAATGATAAATATCATGTATGGAGAGTTTCAGAAGATTTCGGGACCAAGCAAATCGAAGAAAATAAGTTTGACGAAAATTTGGAAAAGTTGGCAGGATTTTGGACAGAAATTTTGGGTACAGTTTGGAGGGGTATATCTCTGGGTATATTAAGAGTTTTAAGGTGTTTAAAAATCCTAAAATTAA
Organism: Lycium barbarum; assembly: GCF_019175385.1. Taxonomy (NCBI): domain Eukaryota; kingdom Viridiplantae; phylum Streptophyta; class Magnoliopsida; order Solanales; family Solanaceae; genus Lycium; species Lycium barbarum. The sequence goes on from NC_083346.1 coordinate 49,665,650, forward strand.
GTTCGTCGGGTATAGTTTTCAACACAACAAACTACTCATCAAAACGACATCGGAGTAGGGAGTTATGGCCATTTTAAGATAACCCATCCAAGCTGCCAAATGGCTTTCGCGGGACCCACTTGGGAAATTCGGTGGAACTGACTTATGAGGGGTATAAAAACCATGTCAACCCCATTTTTTCATCATTCTAAACACTCATGAGTCCTAGAAACTTCCTAACACATCCCCTAAACATTTATAGCCATTAAATCAAGAATTTAACAAGATTACACCAAACTAGTCCATGAAAGGTGATTGTTCTTGCTTCTACTTGATGTTGTGGTCAGTTTGGTCTTGAATAAAGTTAGTGTGGCTAAATTTATTCAAGTATAAGGTATTTTCTTCATCCTATCTCTTATGTTGAGTTGATTTTAAGGTTTAGCAAGTGTTAAAAGTGAAAATAGTTATGGAGGAAAGGTCATAAAGTGTTGTGTTGTAGTTGTTGTGTTTAGGGACTGTTTTGAGCATGTTGTGGCCATGTGGTTGGGATGATTTACATGTATAAGGATGGTATCTAATGTTGTTGGTGTGTTGATGAGATTATGCTCCTTCATTGGGCAGAAAGGAACTGTATATTGTTGTTGTATGTTGAAAAGCATCGTGCGGGATGTTTTATGGAATATTTTGGTATTGATGATGATGTGGTTGATATTAGTATTGCTATTGCTGTTGTTTTGTTGGTATTGTGATTTCAGGCTAGGGTATAAACATGAGAGATGCTGCCCGAATTTCGGCAGATTTTAAAAGGAATTAATTTGAGGGCTCAAGATAAGCACATGACGACAAGCCTAACAATAATATGAATTCTCTTGAATGTAAATTTACAAGCTTGGGAGGATAAGTATAGTTAAGTTTAAGGCGACCGAAAAGGTATGTTAAGGCCAGTCCCTTTCTTTCAAAAGGCATGATTCATATGTTATGATTCCATATATATTTCCATAACTTTCTTACTTCCAAAAGTTAGAAGTTCATGATTCTTAAAAGCTTCCTATGATACTAAAGGTGAGATGTTTTCTATGATGAACATTTTGATGATGATTTTAATTCTAGAAATTCCAAAGCTCGTGATTTTAATGCTATGATGAGATTATAGAGCTTATTTCATGATTTTCTTGATTTTATTCATTGTAGTTGATCTCATCTTACGATAATTGTTCCTTCAAGGTGAGATATAGCGATGATGATTATTCCATAATATAATCGGAGGTTACCGACCTTACGTCACTCCGATAGAGTGGTAGCTTTTAATTGGACTCTCATGCATGCTATATGTATTTATATATGTAATTTTTCCATACCGCGCCTGAACTGCTGGGCAAGATACTATACACATATTACCGCGCTTAACGGCCAGGCAAGATAATACCGTTATTATATGGCCGGGCAAGATAACACCGCGCCTACATGGCCGGGCAAGATAACACCGTGCCTAAATGGCCGGGCAAGATAACACCGCGCCTCTATGGCCAGGCAAGATAATACCATACCTATATGGTCGGGCAGTGTATTTATATATATATATATATATATATATATATATATATTTCTAATGTTGCTTTAAAAAGTTAAAGTTAGCATGCATGGTATCCGCCTTAAGAGGAAATCAGATGTAAAGGTTATCTTTACCTCGTGTTATGTTCCATATTTCTTGTTATGTTGTTATTCATGCCTTACATACTCTGTACACTGTTCGTACAGATGTCTTTTCTTGTGGACACTGCGTTCATGCCCGAAGGTAAGCAGGTAGACGGATCTGATCCTTAGGTGCTTCATCAGCGGAGTTTAAGAAGCGCTCCATTTGCTTCGGAGCTGCAGTCTATAGTATTACTCTTTTTTGTATATACTCAGATATGGCGGAGTCCTATCCCATCCTTATGAATTTCTGTATTCTATATAGAGGCTTGTAGACAGATGTATATAGCTAGACGTTTCATATCGTTGTATAACATTTTAGTATCCTTGTCACTGGTGACGATGACCATAATTGTTGAAGATTATATAGAGATGTGCCGTTATATTGTGATATATGTCCTTACAGATTATGATATCCATGAGCTCCCTTTATAGTCCACCAGAGATGATTATGAGATGTATGTTTAGAGGTGCTCGGGGTGTTAGCTCCAGGTGCCCGTCATGGCCCTCTGGTTGGGTCATGACAAAAGTTGTATAAGAGCAGTTCGTCCTAGGGTGTGTCTACGAGCCGTGTCTGGTAGAGTCTTGTTTGTTGGTGTGAAGCGCGCTACACTTATAAACAAGAGGCTATAGGGCATTTAGGAATGATTGAACTTTCTTTCTTATCGTAGATCGTGCGATAAAGCTATGTTATCAGGACCCCCTTTTCCTAATTATATGCTATGATTTCAGTGATACCTATGAAGAGAAAAGTAACAGCGGCCTAGAAGGGCAAGATAGTAGCCCGAAGACGGACTGAATGGGAGCCATTGGTAGATATGGAGGAGGGCGAGTTCCATAATAAGATTCCATCTTGAACCTCTCTTACTTTACCAATTTCAAAGAAGCAAGAAGTGCCTCAGCTCTAACTCCAATACCCCTAGTTCCCTTACCAGATGCCACGGGCTAGGAATGAAATAGGCCATTCTTTGACCAACTCAGTTAGTCGCCGCTCAGGCCCAGTAACAAAGTACGGGACATGGTGACTGGGCTGTCAGTGCTAGAGCCTGTGATTTCATTAGTTTGAACCCTTCAGAGTTCTTTTGGTCAAAATCGAATGAGGACCCGCAGAGCTTTATAGACAAAATATCGAGAACTTTGCGAATAATATATGCTTCGGAGGTGGAGTCGGTAGAGTTAGCCTCCTATAGATTACGGGATGTTGCGGTTCATTGGTATACAGTTTGGATGTCTTCTGGAGGAGTCAATGCTCTTCCACCGGTATGGCAAGAGTTTGTGGATGCTTTTCTCCAACATTACTTGCCGCCAGAGGTTCGACGCACCAGAGTTGAGCAGTTTTTTAATCATAGAAAAGGGAATATGAGTGCTCGAGAGTACAATATTTGTTTTAATTCCTTGCCAAGGTATGCCCCAGCCATTGTAGCAGACCGTGTACATCGATTTGTGAGCGGGTTGGGGCCATATTTGATTAAGAAGTGCTTGATGGCCTCACTCCAGGAAGGAATGGATATCTCTCGTATTCGGGCCCATGCCCAGAATTTGGAAGAACAACAGCAGCCATAAGGAGGTGAGCGTGTGTCACGACCTGACTGGGGGCCATGACGGGTACCCGGGGCTAACCACCGAGCACCACTCATTCTATTACTCATCATACTCATTAAGCGTTCATTCATTAAATTCATACTCAAATTATAGGAAAAATCATTATTCATTTGGAAACATAATTACTTTTATATACATAAGCCTTTCGGCTATCAAAATAATATACATACAATAGTAACATCGTGAGACCCTGATACCCACACATACATGTCTACGAGCCTCTACTAGAGTACTAGACATATGGACGGGACAGGACCCCGTCGTGCCCAAACATATATGCACATAAAATAGTAAATCAATGGCACCTCCTGAATAATGGAGTGCTCTAAAAAATCTGCTTATCTACTTCTATAGATCTGGGTCACCTCCCTGTCTACCTGTGGGTATGAACATAGCGTCCACAGAAAATGGACGTCACTACGAATATTTTACTGAGTATTTAAGGCATGAATGAAATGAACATAATAGCGAAGTCATAAGACATAAGATGTAGATATAACCTGCGTAACTTCTAAGGGTGGATGCCTTTCATACCTATGTCATATATTATCATAATACATGTATCATCATAGTGATATATGTATATGATCATCGTTAACCCGCATCCGGGTAACCATCATATGCCGCCCACTAGTGGTGTCTACCATGCCACCTAGACACGGTGTATACGTTGCCCGCTCTAGCTGTGTCTGCCCGGCCATGTAGGCGCGGTGTAATATCATCAATGCTGCCCACTAGTGGTGTATGCCCATGCCATCTAGACATGGTGTTTACGCTGCCCGCTTTAGCGGTGTCTGCCCGGCCATGTAGGCGCAGTGTAATATCATCAATCATAAACTCATCATTATTACACATCTCATAGGCATATCATAACCTTATCATAACTTAGCATCATTATAAATATATATATATATATATATATATATATATATATATATATATATATATATATATATATAAATGTATATATCATAGTATCGTATTTGCTCATACACATTAAACATTATCCGTATTCAGCCACGTAATGGCTCGACAATATCTCATACATGTCCTCCGTACCCGGCCACATCAAGGCTCAGTATATCTCATCATCATCATTGCCATCACATACATATCATAAGCTTATCATAACTCTCCATAAAGCATGCATTTGGATTTAAAGACAGCCTATGAAAATCGTATCATATTCGTAGCATGAACTTCATAAAAATATCGTATGATAGGCTTTATAATCTCTAAACTTAGGCTCATCATTACCATTATCGTATCTATAGCATATCTCTTACCTTTATCCCATATGGAGCCCCCTATGAACATAGACTCATAACTTTTCGGAACAATGGTCATAGGTCATGAATTGGAGCTTATAGACAATATATAACGATATCAAGGTGACATAAGGTCGAGAACCCCTGATTACAGGTCACGACCCAACCCCGTGGGCCGTGACTAGTGCCCGAACTGGACACCCAGACGTATTCACTTACCAGAATCGGCATACACTGACTTATGTCACCTTAAGCGGTCACATATATCATTCATATCATACAGAAGCCACCAAGGCTGTCGTAAAACATGTCGCCCAAAATATATACGGACGTATTCACACATACAAGCCGTTAAGGCTGTCATAGCATATGGAATCCCTTAAGAAGCGTATCACACAGACATAACCAAACAATAATGACCCATGACCTACATACATGTCTACAGGCCTCTAACAAACATAACAGAACCATATGACGGGACAGGGCCCTGCCGTACCCCTAAAATAGTCATATATACATAAATATGTACAACAGCAAGATCTGTACCAAAATTGTGGACTCCGGAACGAGGGAGCACTTCAACACCGCAGAATGGATGGCCTAAGCTGATGGACCACTCACGTGCGCGTATGTACCTGCGGGCATGAAACGCAGCCCCCGAAGAAAGGGGGTCAGTACGGAATATGTACTGAGTATGTAAGGCATGGAATACAGAAGACAGGAACATAACCGGAACAACGGTACAAAAAGTAAGTACATTAGTCAGAATACTAAGGTGCTTATCTTCCGAACGTAAACCATGCATACAGATGCCGTATGTCAGAAAAAGTACCGAAAATGAGTAAATCATCCAGAGTACCAAAACACTTACTCCCCAAACACAAATCATGCGTGCCGTCATCATATGTCATCAGATACATGTACACATAACCGATCCATATGTAATTCCACATATAGCATATTAGTGCCGAGGAATGTACGGCCCGATCCACATATAACATATTAGTGCCAAGGAACGTATGGCCCGATGCACATATATAACATATACTGCCGAGAAACGTTCGGCCCGATCCATATATATAACATATACTGCCGAGGAACGTTCGGCCCGATCCATATATATAAAACATATACTGCCGAGGAACGTTCGACCCGATCCATAAATATAATATATACTGCTACGGAACGTGCAGCCCGATCCATACATATATTATACTGCTGCGGAACGTGCAGCCCGATCCATACATATATTATACTGCTGCGAAACGTGCAGCCCGATCCATACATATAACATATACATATCCATAATAATACTTCCTTTGAAAAACATATCTTACTCATATATATACCGAAAACAGAACATATCATGTTGTCGAGGCGTCGGCTCCGACCCATAAATAACATAACATGTTAGTGGCGAGTATAACATAGTGCACATAATGATATAACCGGCCCGAGGCTCGGCGGTCGATATGATAGTAGCACGCACGAGCGGAGTATCGAGAACCATATGTATATAAATCAATTCTAAGACTCGATGGACAAGTATACTCACCGACCCCTGAAGGCTCAGAAACAAGTTTCGGGTCAATCCGACCTAGAATAAGAAGGTTACGAGCGTTTAAAGTACAGAACGCTCTATAAGCATTTCAGGAGCCATTTTTGGGAAATTAGAGCCATAATCATGTCAAGTACCTTCAGATATCGTTATGAATCGAATCAAATAGAGCTTTTGGAACTATATGTACGTATCAAAACATATCAGAGGCTCGATGGAATAATCGAATGTGTTAACGTTTGGAAGGTCAAAACTATAGTCATATCATTTGTTTCTCAAATGCCATTCGGAAACATATTGGCCAAACTTCGGACATCATAGATACACATCATCGGACATCATAGATAGATAGCAAAACCATACGGAACAGCTTGTGGGAAATCAAGAACGGTAGCCATCCTAATGGCTCTAAGAATAAGAATATTTCTGAAGTCATACAAATACGTCATATAATTATTTCATAAGGATCATGCCGAAGAAGAAAAGGGTAGGCCTTACATACCTCGCTCGCCTCCTAAGCTAATCCCAACTCAAGTCTCGGGCTCCCCACGATCTACAATAACGTTATTAATTACCAAACATTAGCTACAAGTACTTAGAAATTCAATTCTAAATAGCACTTGTCTACAGAAATTTCGGCAGCATCTCCCCTGTAAATACAACACCCCCGAGAATTTAACTCAGCCAAATTTATCAACAACCATACCAACAATCATTTTGACAATACCAACAATCAATTTGAAACGCATTCTAATATTAGTAACCTTCTTCTCTACATAGCTTATCACATTCAATTCAACTACGTACATTCAAGCCAATATCAACGCTCACATATTCATTACTAATCCGAGATCATTCAAACACAATTCAAGAACATTACAAACAATAGATACAATATTCAAACAATTCCACCAACGCACCATACTCCACCCGAAATCTCTACAAATGCAACAAAACTACAACGTCGCATTTTCTTCTTTCAAATTCATACCTATCACAACAATGCACACTTTAGCAACTCCATTTCCACAATTACATAAAACCATATTAAAATCACATTAATTTCTTACAACAACCCACAACAAATTTCAATGCCGACTTGAACCATTAAACCTTCATTTACATCATAAAGGCCACAACAACACAACTAACATGCTAAAAAAAAATAATTCATCCTTCCTCCACTATACAACACCACACGGCCACACACACTCACACACACCCACACGGCCACACCCACAACACACTATTTTCATGCTTTTCATTCATTTCTATATACTACAACATACATAAACCTTCTATAACATATAAAAGAAGAGAAATTCTTACCTTTTTCCTCAATTTTCCACTTGAATAGAATTTTTGGACTTGCCACAAAAGTAGTTTTCTTGCTCTAATAATTATACCACGTTGAAGAGGATCCTTGAATTAGTAGGAATACTAGAAAAATATATTTTTTGGATCAAAGATTGATGGCCTCAATTTTTCTCTCCTTTGTTTCTTTCTTGGCCGAACCTTGGCCCTCTTTGCTCTCTTCTTCTTTTTTCTTGAAAGTTCTTAAAATGTGTTGAATAATAGTGGCCCTCTCCCTTTTAATACTTGGATTTAATTTCTACATGGGCCTTGGCCCAAGCCCCCCTATGGCCGACCCCCTTTTGGGCCTTTTCTCTTTTTTTTTATTTTATTTTTCCAAGCCCAATTACTTATAACTAATATTTGTAATTCATGAAACTAATTTCCAAAATTCCAATTTATCCCTTAGCCTTCCTCAATATTTCCATGAACAACTTGTGTATTAAATAAGATCAAAAATATTGTCTTATCTCTTACTAGTCACAATTATCTCAAATTATCTGAATGTGCAAAATACGGGATATAACATTACATTCTGGAGTATTCATGAGCATTCTGCCGCACCTTGAAGGAATTAGCATATAAGGTGAGTGTATACAATGAACAACATCAATGGATTGTAAGTAGGATCTTTAACTTCATAGACATCATATCTTGATTTAGAATCTATAGGCTTAAACTTACCATCATTATTATCGTATTCATGATATATTTGTCATCTTTATCTCATAAGAAGCACTTTATCAATATTGTCTCATAGTTCCCGGAATGTAAGAAAGTCATGGAGAGGTATGGAAATAATATCATAGGAATCATATAAGGATCATTAGCTTCGTAGGAATATCGTATCATGAGCTTTAGGACTTCTAGACTTAGATTCATCATCAATATTGTCATGCTCGTAACGTATCTCTTTTCTTTATCTTGAATGACGCTCTTTATACTCATAGATTCATAATTTTCGATACGTAGGAAAATCATAGAATGATAGGAGGATTCATACCATAGGAATCATGCCTTAGAAAGAAGGGACTGGCCTTACATACCTCTTTCGTTTAACAATTTCCATCGCTTGATTGTTCTCCTTCGACGCTCACGTCTCTACATTCAAGGGAATTCACATCAACATTAGCTACTCGATTACATGAACGTGCTTACTAATGCTAGAGAAAATTGGGAAGCGTTTCCTTTATTTATACAACCTTCCCATATTGTATTTCAAGTCCCAAACATTTAAAATAACATTCACAATATCATAACCAACATTCTTCATTCATCTACATTACCCTCATTTCACAATTCCACTTCAATTCATCCATATTCATGGTCATAGTATACTAGTATGTTTTCTCACATATAATGATTATCCCATGTCCTTAATATCATTTATAGCTTACTTATAATTACCACATCTAATTATTCATGATTCTCCAAACTACTACTCTAAATGTCACTATTTACACATTCATGACCCATATTTTTATCTCCTTTTACAATCCAAGTGTTTCAACTTTTCAATACCTTAAATAACATGGAGATACCATAAAACTTACCTTAGATGGTGTGGGAATGAACTTTAAGTGTAAATACTTCACTTGAGCAAAACCCTAGTTCCACTTCCCATGAAATTTCTTGCCTTAGATGAACCCTAGTGAGTTTGTTGCACTTGTTTTTCTTGATTTGATGAAGTTGATCTTTGATCTCACTTGGATTCTTGTATATGAAGTGTTTGGAAGGTTCTAGAGAACTCTTGAGTCGTGGAGGAGAAATGGGAATGAAATAAATGAACTTGGGGTGCTCTTTTTATAAATTAAAAATCTGTCCCGACATTATTATACGGTCCGTATAGATTTATACGGTGCGTATAAGTGATCGTGAAATCACCCCGTCAAATTCTCACTTCTGTGTTCATTATACGACACATTATACGGGCCGTATAATTTTATATGGTCCGTATAAGTGACCGTAAAATGACCTCTTCAACATATTGCCTCTGTGACCATTATACGGCACATTATACGGGCCGTATAACTTTATACGGTCCGTATAAGTGACCGCATACTCTCACCAGTGAGGGACTTCACTGTGACAATTCTGTGGACCGTAAAATCGTCCGTATAACATTATACGGACCGTATAATCGACCGTCTAACTCATCTCTTCACTGATCTTGTTTTTGTCACTTGGTTTGATCTCCAATCCTTATGGAACCTTCTTGACACTTGTTTATCACCTCATTAACAATCTAAGGGATGTTATAATTCTTCTCAAAGATGCTATTTAATCATCATTAACTTGCTGCTCGTAAATCCTTTCCGATACACATCGCATGCCTTGCCCTCTCTTGGCAAACTTTCTCCTCTTACTACGAATGTCTTTGAAATCTTAATTAGGGTCATCAAATATTATTTCTTACTCATCAAAACATCGTATACATCGTGACCTTCATTATTCTATTCACTGTGCATGAACGAAAAATTTTCCGAGGTGTAACATTTTTCCCCCATTGGGAACATTCGTCCTCGAATGTTAAACTATCCGGGATTCTACGAAAATCTTGCCATATATTTTCCTTCAACTGACCCGGAGTGTCATGACCACACTATTCTTTCTTACCTCTTACTCCTCTTTTTGAGTACCCACTTGGTTTCATTGGTGACGCATAAATACTTGCAAGTTACATAATCGTTCTTGCGTGATTCGTGTACTTACACATCTATACATATACATGTATCCATATCCGTATCCGTATTCATAATCGTGCTCATTTACGTATCATATCCATAGTCATGTTCATATACATATTATTTACATAGCATACCCGACCACGAAGGTTCGGGGATTATATATACCTATACTCTTTTGTCTATCTGTAGTAACTTATCTCGTCATGCTCTCTTCCTTTCTTTATTTTTCCCTTGATTATCATATCTTATGTTCTACTCTAGAAAACCTTAGATTCCTTTATTAATCGTCGCTTATAAATTGCAATGTCATTAATCACGACTTTACCGTTAGTGCCTTTGCCTCTATTCTAGTATAACATCGCCATCCTTTACAATACCCCTTGAGTTATTCACCCTCAATGTCACGTGCTTCAAGGTCTCCATGAATGATTTCCCGTACAGTCTCAGATGCTTGCTCAATTCGTGTTCATTTATTTACTAGTTATTAGACCCATTTCTACGTAACTCTCGCTCTTTGTTTTAGAGTCTATATCTATCACATCTTAGGGTCCATTGTTTCAATCTCTACACTTGTATTCTCTTTACTCGCTTCCCCCCTTTAAGGGTTTTACTTGTACCATTCTCAAATCCGTTGCCTCACCTTCAAATCTTGAACTCATATATCCCTTACTATACTACATCTCATTTATGCAGTTTTCCATAATTTATAGCTACGATAATTCATGGGTGAAGTCTTAACATACTTATCTTGCAGTTTTGTAATCAAGTATCACAACCGACATAGCAATCCGAACAAGAATGTATTTTACTTAGCTCATCTAGTAGTTATGAGTCAATGTCTAAATCCACTCCAATTAACAATTTTTTGCCCCATAGGGATGCTCACAATAGTAGTAGTTCTAGTTATCCATACCATCCATATAATGTCACTTGACCTCTTCTTCGGTGCTCAAATTTCACTTGTAACGTCATCTTTGTTTTCCAGGGCCTAAGTCTCCTGCACAACAAATACTCCTTATGCCTCATACTCTTTTACTCTTGTGTTGCACTCAACATTGGTTTCAAAAAAAATCATAATCATATTGTATTTGTCGTTGATGATAGCCTTACTCTATCACTTTATCGTCGTACGGTAAACTCACAACTCATGGCCACCTTTTTCCTTTCAACTCATTACTTCATATGCTTTACTCATTCTGACTCGGTATAGGATATTCGTAGGAGATGCATCTTCCTTTAACCATAACACGACTACTTCTTAAGCACGCGTACTTCGTATATTTCCTTTTCTTCCTATGCCCGTACTTATTCCTCTACATTCTTTCCTCCACAATTTATCTTATTACCTCCCTTTTTCTAATCAATCCTTTATTCCTCGCAGAAGGAATCCTATTCTTAACTTAGTACGGCTCTATCCATTAAATATATTACCTCTATACAATCCATTCTTCGCTTCCAAAACTTATTCTGTTCATTATGATCATCCCCTCTCGTCCTTATTGTGTTGATACTTTTTCTAACAATCGTCCTATTTCGTTATTCATCTTTCTGTAGTCCTGGTCTTTCACATCCAGCTAAAGATATCACTTATACTCTTGATTATACCAATCACATACTACTACTACTTTGCCATATCACACTTCTTTGATTCCTTTTTCAAGTTCGCTTGCTATCATTTCTGTCACCTTTTTAAGATTTCTCATCTACTGCCCCATGGCTCGCTTGTTGGTTTCACACTTGCATTCACTCTTTATTCATATAGAACATGTCACATATTTAGTATTTTCCATGCTATACTTTGTATTACAGTTCTTGCCACGCTCTCATTATATTTTGATCATAACCAATGCTATAGAGTGCCACTTCTTGATCTCAGTCACAAGCCCGCTTATGAAATAGAATAAACCTCGTGAAGTAAACATACTTAACCTATTACTCTTTCTGATCAGCCCTATTACACTTACCATATAAGCATCTTATCAAGGTATCTTCATTCGTTATACCCTTTTGTACTTCACGCCCCTGTCTCAATCATATTGTAACTCTATTTTGCTAATAAACTTGTCGTATCTTACTTGTGCTTATCCATCAAACTAATACTCCCGGTATCACACTTTACTGGAGTCACCCTTTTCTCTTTCTACATCATGTTTTAGTACTACTAGTCTCCCTAATTTACTCTAGTATATCTCTTTACCATATGAATGTTGATCTCATAATTACCATTACTAATAATACAACAACATTTAGCTCATCTCTTGTAATCGCCAATGATACTCCTAACTTAATCTCGTCCTGCCATTACTTTTTGCACAACATCTTTTCCCCTTAGGACATATTACAAGCTTATATTTTTATCTCCTTTAGATTGTAGGAAAATTTCGGCAGAGTTTCCTCTATATTTCTTACTATCTCAAAACCTGCACACAGCAAATACCAACAATGCCTCATAGGGCCAATATATACATACGACATATCTCAGCCACACAAGGCTCCCACTTTCAAGTAAAAGCACAAGGATGTCGAAACTTACCTCATATATCACGCTTCGAGATGTACCCGATCCTTTAGCGATCTGCCCTATTATCCCTTCCTATTTACTTTCTCTTTCATCCCTCAGCTTTACAATTCAATTATACCTTAATATTCTTACCTTACTCGACACACATCTTTCATACCGTCGCTTACCTTCGTTCTGATTCATTCAATTTGTTTAGTTCACAAGCTTATAATTGAACTTATCGTCAAGAGATATCTTTAATCAATTTCTCTGTTGTACTTACATCGATTAACCTCTTATGACAACCAATCAATTATCATATAAATACATATTCCGATAATGTAGCCTCAACGAAGGGGCTTACCTCCGCAACTTCAAATGTCATCAATCATTTTCTTCTGTCATTACCGTTCTTCTGCTGCAATCAAGGATTAGTACATGGAATCTCATTTCCTATGGCTTATCTCTATCGCATGATCTTAGGGATGAAAGAAGAGTAACCATCCTAAATGCCCTGTAGCCTCGTGTTTATAGATGTGGCGCGCAACACACCATAAACAAGACTCTACTAGACACGGCTCGTAGACACTTCCTAGGACTGAACTGCTCTGATACCACTTTTGTCACGACCCGACTAGGGGCCATGACAGGTACCCGGGACTAACCACCGAGCACCACTCATTCTATTACTCATTAAGTGTTCATTCATTAAATTCATACTCAAATCATAGGAAAAATCATTTTTCATTTGGAAACATAATTACTTTTATATACATAAGCCCTTCGGTTATCAAAATAATATACATACAATAGTAATATCGTGAGACCATGCTACCCACACATACGTGTCTACGAGCCTCTACTAGAGGATTAGACATATGGAAGGGACAGGACCCCGTCGTGGCCAAACATATATGTATATAAAATAGTAAATCAATGGCACCTCCGGAATAATGGAGTGCTCTAAAAAATCAGCTTATCGGCTTTTATAGATTTGGGTCGCCTCCCTGTCTACCTGTGGGCATGAACAAAGCGTCCAAATAAAATGGACGTCAGTACGAATATTTTACTGAGTATGAAAGGCATGAATGAAATGAACATAATAGAGAAGTCATAAGACATAAGATGTAGATATAACCTGCGTAACTTCTAAGGGTGGATGCCTTTCATGCCTATATCATATATTATCATAATACATGTATCATCATAGTGCATACATCATCATATCATATACTTATATCGTCATAGCGCATACGTCATCGTATCGCATATATCGTCATACCGGATACATCATCGTATCATATATATATATATATATATATATATATATATATATATATATATATATATATATATATATATATATATATATATATATATCGTCATAGCGCATACATCATCGTATCATATATATGTATATAATCATCGTTAACCCGTATCCGGGTAACCATCATCTGCCGCCCACTAGTGGTGTCTGCCCATGCCACCTACACATGGTGTATACGCTGCCCGCTCTAGCGGTGTCTGCCCGGCCATGTAGGCGCGGTGTAATATCATCAATGCTGCCCACTAGTGGTATATGCCCATGCCATCTAGACATGGTGTATACGCTGCCCGCTTTAGCGGTGTTTGCCCCGCCATATAGGCTCGGTGTAATATCATTAATCATAAACACATCATTATTACACATCTCATAGGCATATCATAACCTTATCATAACTTACCATCATTATATATATATATATATACATATATATAAATGTATATATCATAGTATCGTATTTGCTCATACACATTAAACATTATTCGTATTCGGCCACGTAATGGGTCGACAATATCTCATACATGTCCTCCGTACCCGGCCACATCAAGGCTCGGTTTATCTCATCATCATCATTGCCATCACATACATCTCATAAGCTTATCATAACTTTCCATAAAGCATGCATTTGGATTTAAAGACAGCCTATGAAAATCATATCATATTCGTAGCATGAACTTCATAAAAATATGGTATGATAGGCTTTATAATCTCAAAACTTAGGCTCATCATTCCATTATAGTATCTATAGCATATCTCTTACCTTTATCCCATATGGAGCCCCCTATGAACATAGACTCTTAACTTTTCGGAACATTGGTCATATGTCATGTATTAGAGCTTATAGACAATCTATAACGATATCAGGGTGACATAAGGTTGAGAACCCCCGATTACATTCTGGAGTATTCATTAGCATTCTGCCTCACCTTGAAGGAATTAACATATAAGGTAAGTGTATACAATGAACAACATCAATGGATTGTAAGTAGTATCTTTATCTTCATAGACATCATATCTTGCTTTAGAATTTCTAGGCTTAAACTTACCATCATTATTATCGTATTCATGATATATTTCTCATCTTTATCTCATAAGAAGCTCTTTATCAATATTGTCTCATAGTTCCCAGAATGTATGAAAGTCCTGGAGAGGTAGGGAAATAATATCATAGGAATCATATAAGGATCATTAGCTTCGTAGGAATATCGTATCATGAGCTTTAGGACTTCTAGACTTAGATTCATCATCAATATTGTCATGCTCGTAACGTGTCTCTTTTCTTTATCTTGTATGACGCTCTTTATACTCGTAGATTCATAATTTTCGATACGTAGGAAAATCATGGAAAGATAGGAGGATTCATATCATAGGAATCATGCCTTAGAAAGAAGGGACTAGCCTTACATACCTCTTTCGTTTAACAATTGCCATCGCTTGATTGTTCTCCTTCGACGCTCACGTATCTACCTTCAAGGGAATTCACATCAACATTAGCTACTCGATTATATGAACGTGCTTACTAATGCTAGAGAAAATTGGGCAGCGTTTCCTTTATTTATACATCCTTCCCATATTGTATATTGTTATATCCCGCATTTTCAGACCATGAGCGTGACACGTGCTTCCTAAAAAAAAAATTGATTGACAATCATGTTGTTGCTACATAATTTAAACTCACGTTGATAGTGTTGTATCCCGTATTTTTGAACGTCGGATTATTTGTAAGCTGAGGTGGGGCCCACACGTCAAGATTTTTTTTGGAACATGTGACAAGTTATATGAATCACATATGTAAAGTTAAACACAACTCATGAAGGACCCTTGGGCCAAATCAAAGTGGAAGCCCTCCAAACGAATATTTTTAAGAAAACGTTTTCGGGTTACCTGACTTTGAGGGGCAAAAACGTATTAAAGGTTTGGAATTTGGAAACATACCAAGAAATCGAAGTTGTGGATAATTGAATTAGCTTTCCAACCATAGGTCGTGGGTTCCCAGGTGACGTCGGTACAAGGAGATATGGACGTTTTAAGGTCGAAAGGTCAGTGGGCTAGGCCAACTCGGGGCCAACCGGGTTAGGCCCATGACAAAAAAAAAAAAGAGAACAAGCAAGGCCCAACCCATAGGGTGGCCGGCCATGGCTAGCAAAATCCAAGCCCAAGTTGAATTAATCATGTGATAAATGAATAAAAGGCCACTTAATCATCCAAAAATCCCATAGACAAATTGAGAAGGAGGAAACAAAAGAAAACAAGAGAAGCAAAGACAAGGCCATTCGGCCAAGGCTCCAAATTTTTGCCCTTTGGAATTTTGTTCCAAAAATTATTTTCTGGTTGTATTCCTACAAATTCAAGGGTCCTCTACAACGTGGTGTAGTTGTTTCGGAAGAAAGGACACTTGTTTCATCAATTTAGCACCTTGGACAAGTGAAGAACTTAGGAGAAAAAGGTAAGAATTAATCCCTTTTTATTATGTTATGGAGGTTTGTTTATGTTGTAATATGTAGAAATGAGTAGAATATATGGAAATATGGAAGTTTGCATGTTGGGTATGTATATGTGCATGTGGCCGTGTGTGTGTGTTAATGTATAGGTGAGGTGGGTTGAATTTTATGTAGTATTCTAGTTGTGATTAGGGTGGACTTTTTATTGAAAATGAAAGTTGAATGAAATTGGTTGAAGTTGGAAATGGGTGTTAGCCGTGTGGTGTAGGGAGGTAGAATGGAAATGGATTAATTTTGTTTAGTATGTTAGTTGTGTTGTTGTGACCCTTATAATGTAAATGAAGGTTAAATGGTTTAAGTTGGCATTGAAATTGATTGTAGAAGATTATGTCATTTTAGTATGATTTTATAATATTATGGAAATGAAGTTGTTAAAGTGTGGATTGTTGTTGTTGATTATGAATTTGAAGGTAGAAAATGCGTCGTGATAGTTTTGTCGCGTATGTAGGAATTCGGGTGGAATATGGAATTGATGGAATTGTTGAATATTGCTTGGATTGCTTGGAGTGTTCATGGCCTATGTTTGAATGATCTTAAATTAGTACATGAATATTGAAATGTTGATATTATTTGAAAGTGCAAAGTTGGATTGGAAGTTGTTGCACTATTTAGAAAAGAAAATAATTTATGTTAGAATGTGTTTCTAATAGATTGTTGATATTATTGGCATTGTTGTTGGTATGGTTGTTGATATTTGAGCCGAGTTAAATCTCGGGGATGTTGTATGTATAGGGGAGATGCTACCCAAATTTCTGTAGACAAGTATTGGTTAAAATTGAATTCTTAAAGCCTTATGATTAATATTTAGTAAATGTGACCAATTGTAGATTTTGGACAAAACGGGATTTGAATTTGGATAAGCGTAAAAGGCGAGTAAGGTATGTAAAGCTTTACCCTTCCTTCTCTTGGCATGTCTTAGATGTGATAGGCTTGGATACGAGCCTTGGGGACGACTCTACTCTTAGGAATCCGCGCCTAAATTTTCCCCTTTTGCATTCAGTAGAATTGAATTAACATGTTATGAATAGTTGCAAAAAAATTGTCTAAACATCTAGAACTTGCACAAATAGGACCCGACTACCTTAAAACTCTCACAAGTGACGTCATGGAATGTAACATACGTATATTATGTACGCCACCTCATTTGACCCGAGGTGGGCCCACTATTCCCGAATATTTCATTACTATTCCGTTTGACTTATTTTGGAGTAAATTTAAAGGAAACTCTTGGCTACTCTTCTAACTACTATACGACAGTTGTTTGAATTATTTCGTTAGGTCCCATAACTTATTTTGAAATATGGAAACGATTTCAGATAACTTATTTTGACATAAACCATTGTGACATCCGAAAGGCATACACTATGATTACCGCTCAATTTCTTTTATATGGGTTGTCATCTAAGTTATACTATTGAGTCTCCGTAAATGTGTTATATTTTATATTGCATTAGTTTCTCACTACTCCATTCGTGGATGCCTCAATGTTTCCTTCACTGAGCCCGGGCCAGGATATGTTATCACGCGTATTACACTGCATTGTTCGTCGTGCCTCGATGTGAGGGGGCAGGTATTACACGTACATGGGTTCTGGAGTTATGCTGTGCCATGTACATATATTCTGACATTCGATGATATGATATGATATGTGCACATTCTGATAATTGATATGATACGGCCATCTGATATGTTATGATATGTTATGGAGATATTCCCTACTCTGGAGTTATGCTGTGTTGTGGCGCCAGTGACGGGGTGGCGACCACGTTCTGTTCACCGAGTCCCATAATGGGGCCGGATATGGCATATGTTTTGACATGCATTGATAGTTCTGTCCACCGCGTCCCTCACGGAAGTGCCGGGATCTGTTATACGCACATATACGATATACGATTCTGATATGCACGGTTTGTGTTTGGAATGAAAGTTCTCTGGCATTCTGTATCCTCTGTACTTCTTCTGACCTATGATATTGATATACATGATTTGTGTCTGGAAAAACAAGTATTCTGACATTCTGGATCCGTACTTCTTCTGACATACGACTTCGGCTTATATGATCTGTGTTTGGGAAACAATCATTCTGATATTCTGAGTCTGCACTTTTCTGACATATGACATCTGCTTACGTGATTAGTGATCGGGAAATAGCGCTTTGATAATCTGGATAATGTATTTACCTTTGTACTGTTGATCCGGTATGTTTTGTTTTCTATATTTCATGCTTTACATACTCAGTACATATTCCGTACTGACCCCTCTTCTTCGGGGGCTGCGTTTCATGCCGCGCAGGTACACCCAGATGATGTGGAGTTATTATAGAGGATGTTCCAGCAGAGTTGGCAAGCTCCATTTGTTCCTGGGGTGCCACCGAGTTAGAGTTTGTATGTGTGCTTCTTCTGGATTGATGTTAGAGACTTTGCAGAGAGAGTCGTGGGTATAGTATGTCAGTTGTGTATGCGGCTTCATCAGCCGATATGTCCTTCTGTATTATGCGTTAAATTCTGTATGATCATAGATTCTGTTTGATTTGGAAAACATCGGACAAGAATATTTTGAGAGTTTATTGTGTATTCTATTTTATTTGATTTAAAAGCCTAATAAGATTTTGTGTGTCCCGAAGGTCTGTGGGTTCGCTCGGCTCCGGATGTGAGGCCCGGTGCCCATCATACCCTAGTGGAATTAGGGTGTGACAAAGTGGTATCAGAACAGGTTTTTCCTAGGGGTTGTCTGCAAAGTCGTGTCCAGTAGAGTCCTGTTTATGGTGTGAAGCACGCCACATTTATAAACAGGAGGCTACGGGGCATCTAGGGATTGTTGACCTTCTTTCTGTCATAGATGGTGCGATAGAGCGAAGTTATAGGAAAATGAAACTCCATATTTAAGCCTTACATACGACGGAAGGAGGTAAGTGATGATATGGAAAGTCACTGCGGTAAGTATTGATATATTTGATTTGTTACCTTAAAATTGGCAGTTCCGGATGGCTAGAATATGATAAATAGTCGTATGCTCTGTGAGGCATTGTTGATATTTGATGGGTACAAATTTTGAAAGGAAAGAATGGTATAAGAGGAACCAGGTCTGTTGAATGATTCAGAGAAAGTTAACAATCAGTTTTGCTGTAGATTAGTAGGTACGGATGGTAAGAGGAAATCTGTACATACGGATACCTGAGTACTTATATGCAATGGCGACGAAGGTAGGTCCGCCACCATCAGTAATTTGGAAGCCCAGGACATGCAATAATCATACATATAAGTGAAAAGGGTAAAATAGTAATTGTACAAAGAAGGACGTATTACGAAGATGCCTCGGAACCTGTAAGATCTTGACTGGTCTCAAATTACATAATGAAGGCCATATGAGAAAGCGAATGCGATTATATCAGCATTAAGGCATTGAATTCCATCGAAGTTTCGAGGTTAAGCGTGCTAAGGTGGGAGGATAGGTGACCCCCCTGGGAAATATGTAAAAAATCCCAAAGATTCAGCCACAAGAGACGAATGAAAAGCTAGGATAGTCTGAATGAAATTAGAGTATACGGAATGGTTGGGGACCATGAAAGGCCACACAGCACGCGACAGACTAGACTAGAAGAGAGACAGAAAGTACGCCACAGCTCTGGAATTAGGATAGGCTTGAATAGCGTTTGGAGGTATTTTGTAGGCTAGTTGGTAATAATTATATATGTATGTATGAATGCGTACGACATCCCATATGTGATCGTATCGGCGGACATGTGAGTCCCAGCAACTGGCACTACGGTGTAGAAGGTATTAATTGAGTAAGGGCACCGAAGTTTAAATGACAACAGGAATAAATGGTGCAAGTGCTATAAGGCAAGCTGTTATTACTCTCACTACAGGCTAAGACTGGAAAGGTTATAATACAACGATATTTGAAAAAAAATGAAAGAGAGTGAGTAGATGGAAGACAAAGAGACCAAAATGTCAGAAAAAGGTAAGGAATTCCTGGTAAGGGAAGCCCGAGAGAAGTTATCGGCAAAGTACGAGATTATTTGAATAAAAATTCGGAGATAGCCCTATGAAAAGGATAAGATGCGGTCATATGGAGCAAAAGAGGAACGTGTGAGGTTCGAGAACCAATTTCAAAAAAAAGTGGGACTAAAGAAATAGTGACTACGACAAGGAATGTGAAGTAAGAAAAAGAACGATAAAGTCGTGTGACGATGACAGTAGATTTGGCATATAAAGGGACAATATGCAGTCGCGTTAATGTGATTACCTCGAATGTAAAAGTATTTGCCTGGAAGGATGATCTAGAAATGAAACAGATTTGCGAGCCTAAGTGAAAATTTCGTAAACTTCATAATCGATGCCACAAATGGCAAAATAAGAAAAGTATTCGAGGATGGAAGGCACCTTAAGAGAACAACAAAAGCCGATGGATATTTATATCATGATAAGCGAGGCTGCAATACTGTAGATTACATAAAAATAAGGAACAGCCTGTGGCCATATCGGATCGTCAAGTGGAGATTACGTACCAAAGATGTGGCTTTTGTTAAGGTATTGTGACGAAACAATAACAGAGAAGAGATGACTTGGGAAGGAAAAGGATACTAACTTGGTATGGTGGGTTAGAAAACCCATGACACGGAATAAGGATTCACGTAAAGACCGAGAAGTTTCATTATAAAGGAAAATATGGTAGAAGATAAGGAATGGGCATGAAGAGAAGGATAACTAGAAGAGGGACCCCCCCCCCCCCCCCCGAAGTGTTATAAGATCCCATAAGGGCAGCTGAACATTCGAGGACGAATGTTTTAAACGGGGGGAGGATGTTATATCCCGCATTTTCAGAGCATGAGCGTGACACGTGCTTCCTCAAAAAAAAATTGATTGACAATCATGTTGTTGCTACATAATTTAAACTCACGTTGATAGTGTTGTATCCCTTATTTTTGAACGTCGGATTATTTGTAAGCTGAGGTGGGGCCCACAAGTCAAGATTTTTTTTGGAACATGTGACAAGTTATATGAATCACATATGTAAAGTTAAACACAACTCATGAAAGACCCTTGGGCCAAATCAAAGTGGAAGCCCTCCAAACGAATATTTTTAAGAAAACGTTTTCGGGTTACCTTACTTTGAGGGGCAACAACGGTATTATAAGTTTGGAATTTGGAAAAATACCAAGAATTAGAAGTCGTAGCTAATTGAATTAGCTTTCCAACCATAGGTCATGGGTTCCCAGGTGACGTCGGTACACGGAGATATGGACGTTTTAAGGTCGAAAGGTCAGTGGGCTAGGCCAACTCAGGGCCAACCGGGTTAGGACCATGACAAAAAAAACAAGAGAACAAGCAAGGCCCAACCCATAGGGTGGCTGGCCATGGCTAGAAAAATCCAAGCCCAAGTAGAATTAATCATGTGATAAATGAATAAAAGGCCACTTAATCATCCAAAAATCCCATAGAACCTTCAAGACAAATTGAGAAGGAGGAAACAAAAGAAAACAAGAGAAGCAAAGACAAGGCCATTCGGCCAAGGCTCCAAATTTTTTCCCTTTGGAATTTTGTTCCAAAAATTATTTTCTTGTTGTATTCCTACTAATTCAAGGGTCCTCTACAACGTGGTGTAGTTGTTTCGGAAGAAAGGACACTTATTTCATCAATTTAGCACCTTGGACAAGTGAAGAACTTAGGAGATAAAGGTAAGAATTAATCCCTTTTTATTATGTTATGAAGGTTTGTTTATGTTGTAGTATGTAGAAATGAGTAGAATTTATGGAAATATGGAAGTTTGCATGTTGGGTGTGTATATGTGCATGTGGCCGTGTGTGTGTGTTAATGTATAGGTGAGGTGGGTTGAATTTTATGTAGTATTCTAGTTGTGATTAGGGTGGACTTTTTATTGGAAATGAAAGTTGAATGAAATTGGTTGAAGTTGGAAATGGGTGTTAGCCGTGTGGTGTAGGGAGGTAGAATGGAAATGGATTAATTTTGTTTAGTATGTTAGTTGTGTTGTTGTGACCCTTATAATGTAAATGAAGGTTAAATGGTTTAAGTTGGCATTGAAATTGATTGTAGAAGATTATGTCATTTTAGTATGATTTTATAATATTATGGAAATGAAGTTGTTAAAGTATGGATTGTTGTTGTTGATTATGAATTTGAAGGTAGAAAATGCGTCGTGATAGTTTTGTCGCGTATGTAGGAATTCGGGTGGAATATGGAATTGTTAAATATTGCATGGATTGCTTGGAGTGTTCATGGCCTATGTTTGAATGATCTTAAATTAGTACATGAATATGGAAATGTTGATATTGATTTGAAAGTGCAAAGTTGGATTGGAAGTTGTTGCACTATTTAGAAAAGAAAACAATTTATGTTAGAATGTGTTTCTAATAGATTGTTGATATTATTGGCATTGTTGTTGGTATGGTTGTTGATATTTGAGCCGAGTTAAATCTCGGGGATGTTGTATGTATAGGGGAGATGCTGCCCAAATTTCTGTAGACAAGTATTGGTTAAGATTGAATTCTTAAAGCCTTATGATTAATATTTGGTAAATGTGACCAATTGTAGATTTTGGACAAAACGGGATTTGAATTTGGATAAGCGTAAAAGGCGAGTAAGGTATGTAAAGCTTTACCCTTCCTTCTCTTGGCATGTCTTAGATGTGATAGGCTTGGATACGAGCCTTGGGGACGACTCTACTCTTAGGAATCCGCGCCTAAATTTTCCCCTTTTTCATTCAGTAGAATTGAATTAACATGTTATGAATAGTTGCAAAAAAATTGTCTAAACATCTAGAACTTGCACAAATAGGACCCGACTACCTTAAAACTCTCACAAGTGACGTCATGGAATGTAACATACGTATATTATGTACGCCACCTCATTTGACCCGAGGTGGGCCCACTATTCCCGAATTTTTCATTACTATTCCGTTTGACTTATTTTGGAGTAAAATTTAAAGGAAACTCTTGGCTACTCTTCTAACTACTATACGACAGTTGTTTGAATTATTTCGTTAGGTCCCATAACTTATTTTGAAATATGGAAACGATTACAGATAACTTATTTTGACATAAACCTTTGTGACATCCGAAAGGCATACACTATGATTACCGCTCAATTTCTTTTATATGGGTTGTCATCTAAGTTATGCTATTGAGTCTCCGCAAATGTGTTATATTTTATATTGCATTAGTTTCTCACTACTCCATTCGTGGATGCCTTAATGTTTCTTTCACTGAGCCCGGGCCAGGATATGTTATCACGCGTATTCCACTGCATTGTTCGCCGTGCCTCGATGTGAGGGGGCAGGTATGACACATACATGGGTTCTGGAGTTATGCTGTGCCATGTACATATATTCTGACATTCGATGATATGATATGATATGTGCACATTCTGATATTTGATATGATATGGCTATCTGATATGTTATGATATGTTATGGAGATATTCCCTACTCTGGAGTTATGCTGTGTTATGGCGCCAGTGACGGGGTGGCGACCACGTTCTGTTCACCGAGTCCCATAATGGGGCCGGATATGGCATATGTTTTGACATGCATTGATAGTTCTGTTCACCGCGTCCCTCACGGAAGGGCCGAGATCTGTTATACGCACATATACGATATACGATTCTGATATGCACGGTTTGTGTTTGGAAAGTAAGTTCTCTGGCATTCTATATCCTCTGTACTTCTTCTGACCTATGATATTGATATACATGATCTGTGTCTGGAAAAACAAGTATTCTGACATTCTGGATCCGTACTTCTTCTGACATACGACTTCGGCTTATATGATCTGTGTTTGGGAAACAATCATTCTTATATTCTAAGTCTGCACTTTTCTGACGTATGACATCTGCTTACGTGATTAGTGATCGGGAAATAGCGCTTTGATAATCTGGATAATGTATTTACCTTTGTATTGTTGATCCGATATGTTCTGTTTTCTGTATTTCATGCTTTACATACTAAGTACATATTCCGTACTGACCCCTCTTCTTCGGGGGCTGCGTTTCATGCCGCGCAGGTACACCCAGATGATGTGGAGTTATTATAGAGGATGTTCCAGCAGAGTTGGCAAGCTCCATTCGTTCCTGGGGTGCCACCGAGTCAGAGTTTGTATGTGTGCTTCTTCTGGATTGATGTTAGAGACTTTGCAGACAGAGTCGTGGGTATAGTATGTCAGTTGTGTATACGGCTTCATCAGCCGATATGTCCTTCTGTATTATGCGTTAAATTCTGTATGATCATATATTCTGTTTGATTTGGAAAACATCGGACAAGAATATTTTGAGAGTTTATTGTGTATTCTATTTTATTTGATTTAAAAGCCTAATAAGATTTTGTGTGTCCCGAAGGTCTGTGGGTTCGCTCGGCTCCGGATGTGGGGCCGGGTGCCCATCATACCCTAGTGGAATTAGGGTGTGACATATATCATGTCCTAAACATTTATAATAACATTCACAATATCATAACCAACAATCTTCATTCATCTACTTTATCCTCATTTCACAATTCCACTTCAATTCATCCATATTCATGGTCATAGTATACTAGTACGTATTCTCATATATAATGCTTATCCCATGTCCTTAATATCATTTATAGCTTACTTATAATCACCACATCTCAATATTCATGATTCACTCCAAACTACTGTTACACCTCGGAAAATGTTTCGTTGATGCACAGTGAATAGACTAACGAAGAGTACGAGTATACGATATTTCAATAAGAAAGGAATGACGTTTGATGGCCCTAATTAAGATTTCAAAGGCATTCGAGATAAGAGAAGAAAGTTTGCCGAGAGAAGGCAAGGCATATGATGTGCATCAGAAAGAAATTATGAGTAACGAGTTAATGATGATTTAATGATGCTTTGCAGAAGAATTATAACGTCCCTTAGATCATTAATGGGGTGACAAACAAGTGCTAAGAAGGTTCCCTAATGATTGGAGATCAAACGAAGTGACAAGAAAAAGATTAGTGGAAAGATGAGTTATACGGTTGATTATACGGTCCGTATAATGTTATACGGTCATATAACAGACCGTAGGATTGTCATAGTGAAGTACCTCATGGGTGAGATTTTACGGTCACTTATACGGATCGTATAAAATTATACGGCCCGTATAAAGTTCCGTCCAATGGTCACAGAATCGAGTGGAAAGAGGGGAAATTTCACGGTCACTTATACGGACCATATAAGTGTTCGTATAATTACTCGACAGATCAGATTTTCACGATATTAAAAAGGGACCAAGTCATTATTTTCATTTCATTTTTCATCCACACTTCAAGAACTCTCTAGAAACCCTCTCCACTCTTCATCTACAGGAACATAAGAGAAATCTATGATCTACTTCATCAAGCTAAGCAAACCAAGTGTAAGAAACTCATTATAGATCATCCAAGTCAAGAAATCATTGTGGGTGAAACTAGGGCTTTGCTCACGTGAAGTATTTCCACCCAAACCATATTCCTACACTGTTACACCCCGGAAAGATTTCGCGCTACAAAATCATAGACAGCGTAGTACGAGCTCGAAAAGGAGTTAAGTCAAACAAGGATTAAGGATGAAGATTGGGTGATCTAAGTCTAAGAATATATACACATACGACATTTGGAGACAATATGGTGTGAATTGGTTCATAAGTTATTTAACGAAAAACCCTCGTTACAGTAAGTTAAGGTGGGGCCCACATATCGGGACCTTATGAAAGACATATGAAGAGATATATGGGTAGTACATGTGAATTTTAGCAAGTCCTAAGAAGGACTCATAAGCCAAAAATGAGTGTAAGCCTTCCAAAAGGACGATTTAAGAAAACGTTTTCAGATGACCTAACTTGGAGGGGCAAACACGGCATTATAAGTTTGGAATTTGGGAAAACTCCCAGAAATAAAGGTTGTATATAATTTAATTATCTTTCCAACGGTAGGTCGTGGGCCTACAGGTGACATCGGGATAAGGAGATATGAACGTTTTAAGGCAGGAGTGTCGAGTTGAACAGTAAATCCGGCCCAACCCGAATCCAATTCGGGTTAGGCCCATTACCCATGCTTTTTAACTACAATTTTCGGTTTCTCTCCCTCATTTTCAGACCAAGAGAACCTAGAAAACTCTAGAGAAAAAGAGAGAGGAGAGCCTAGAGAGAAAATCAATTTTTGACCAAAATCGGAGCCCCGAATCCCGAAGCCCATGAAGAGAAAAGTGTTCTACGTCGTGTTGCCTTCGATTTGAGCTAAAAATCAACTAGAGAGAAGAGGGTGGACGTGGTGGCTGTGCACTTAAGGTATGAATAAGGTTCCTTTTCATTGTTAACAAGTTTATTTAGAGTTTTAACGGATTAGAACGAAGAAAATAGCGTGATAAATTCGTTTGTTGGTATGGTTGAATTGTGGAATGGGGTTTGAAGAAAATTTTGGATGAAAAAAAAATGTATTTAACTTGTAGAATGCAGAGGATGTTGTTAGTGTTAATTTCGACTTCTTTACGGAAATAAAATTATTAAATAATTATATCGCGAATTGGTTGGTTGGAAAATTTGGAAAATAATGTGCGGGCTGTTTTACAGCATATGTTGGTGTTGGAAATGATGTTAATATATTTGGTATTGTTGTTGATGTGTTGGTTGCTGAATTGTAATTCTGGGCTAGGCATATAAACAGGGGAGATGCTGCCCAAATGTTTGTAGACAAGTGTTGAGTTAAGATTGAATTCTTAAAGGCTTATAATCAATGTTTGGTATTTGTGACCAATTGTAGATTTTGGGGCATTCGGGACTTGAAATTGGAGGAGCGTAAGAAGCGGAAAAGGTATGTAAAGCTCACCCTTTCCTTCTCTTGGCATGTCCTAGATGTATTAGGTTTGAAGTTGGACCTCGGGGACTACTCTACTCTTCGGAATCCGCGTCTAAATTTGCCCATTTTCCATTCAGTGGAATTGAACTAATTATGTTGCAAATGGTTAGGAAAGTTGTTTAAATACCTAGAACTTGTGTAAATAAAATCCGATTACCTTAAAACCCTCATAAGAGACTCCATAAAGTTTATTACACATACTTTGTGTCCGCCACCTCGTTTGACCCGAGGTGGGCCCACTACTCCCGGATTTTTCTGATTGTTCCGTTTGACTTGTTCTGAAGTAGAATTCAAAGGAAACTCTTGGCTACTCTCCTAATTACCATATGACGTTTGTTTGAATTATTTTGTTGACTTCCATAATGCATTTTGAAACATGAAAACGATTTCAGAAAGCTTATTTTGATATAAACCATCGTGACATCCGAAAGGCATACGCTATGATTACCGTTCAATCTCTTTTATATGATTTGCCATCTGAGTTATGCTATAGAGATTCTGTAAATGTTATATTTTGATATGTTCAAACAATGCCAAAAGCTTTAATTCGATATAATCCCCCGCGACATCCGAAAGGTACGTGCTATGACTATCGTCTGATTTCTTTCTTAAATGACCTGTCATTCGGATTATTCTGTCGAGTCTTTGTAAATATTTTATGATGCAAAAGTTTCTCACTACTCCACTCGTGGATGCCTCAATGCTTCCTTCACTGAGCCCGAGCCAGGATTTGTTATCAAGCGTATTCCACTGCATTGTTCGCCGTGCCTCGATGTGAGGGGACAGGTATGACATGTACATGGGTCCGGAGTATGATATGCCATGTACACCTATGTTCTGATATGATATGATGTGGGCATCTGATATGTTATGATATGTTACGGAGCTATTCCCTACTCTGAAGTATGATGTGTTGTGGCGCTAGTGACGGGGTGGCGCCACGTTCTGTTCACCGAGTCCCGTATTGGGGCCGGATTTGGCATATGTTTCTGCATGCATTATTTACGTTTTGTAAGTATACATTTTGATATCCTGGACTTTGCACTCATTTTCTGTATTTTCTGTTCCGGTTATGATTTCGTCTACTGTACTTCATGCTTTACAAACTCAGTACATATTCCGTACTGACCCCCTTTCTTCGGGGGCTGCGTTTTCATGTCGCGCAGGTACAGACGACAGGTTTGCTGATCCGCCCGCTTAGCACTTTGTTCTGCTATTTTGGAGCGCTCTTTTATCCGGAGCCTATATTTTGGTATAGTATTCAACTATTGTATATGTATGCTATTCAGGGGTACGACGGGGCCCTGTCCCGTCTTATGTTTCTGTTATTACTGTTCGTAGAGGTCTGTAGACCCATATGTGGGTTGTGTATATGTTCTGGGAAATACATATTCTGTGATGGCCTTATCGGCTTCTGTGCGCTACATCTGCTTATGTACGATAGCTTGTGACTCCGTTTGGCTTTATATATTTATGTATCTAGTTTATATGTTAGTTCGGGGTTACTGGGTACGTAAGGTGTCCTGCTCGGACACGAGTCGCGGCCTACGGGGTTGGGTCGTGACATACACCATCTAAGGTAAGATTTATGGTATTTCCATGTTGCTTAAGGTATTTGAAAGTTGAAACACTTGGATTGTAAAAGGATATAGAAAATGGGTCTTGAATATGGGAATAGTGTCATTTTTGAGTAATAGCTTGGATTAAGTCATGATTCTTGATGTGTTGTGATATGGATATGTTATAAATGATGTTAAGAACACGGGATAGGCAATGTATATGAATTAACGAAGTCTTGTGTTATGACCATAGATATGGGTGATTGGAAGTGAATTGAGAAATATAGATAATGTGGATAAATAGAGACTATTGTTAAGATATTGTGAATGTATTATTGACGTTCGGGAGTTGATTTACGATATGGAGGAATGTCTTATAAATAAAAGAGATGCTGTCCAATTTTCTCTAGCCTTAGTCATGTATACTAGCTATCGGTTTTCTAATGGTAGTATTACTCTAATGAAGGTAGAAACGTAAGCATTGAAGGAGAACGTGCAAGTGATAAAATAGTTGAATGGAAAGGTATGTAAGGCTAACCCTTCTTTCATAAGGCATGGTTCTTTGGCAAAATATCTATTCTCTATGAGCCTATGATGCGCTCCAAATGATTCTATCTTCAAAAAGCTACAAAGCTTATAATCCTTGATATGTATTACGATTGTACTAAATTCCTCATATGACCATTAATCCTGTAAGGATAGATGTAAAGAACGATGATGATAGTTATAACGATAATGATGACGGCGATGATAGTGATAACGATAATGAGGATGACGATGATATTGATAACGATAATGACGATGATGAAAATGGTAATGATGCTAAAGATGCTTATGAGCTATTAGGTATGTGTGTCTATGTATGACTATTGTGGAACCCCGAGCTTATAAGGTCGGGTAGAATATGTATATATTTATATAACCCGCGCGCACCTCTGCAGTTGGGTACGGATAACCCTGAAGCCTTGGTAGGGCCAGGTATATGAAACCTTGAAGCCTTAGTTGGCCAGGTATGTAGGAAACACCGAACCTTCATAGTTGGGCATGCTATGTAAATGTTATGTATATGGTATGGATATGAATATGAATAAGAACATGTATATGAATACGTCTATGAATATGAATAAGGATATGAGTACGGATACAAATACGGATGTATGTACACAATATCGCATTAGAAATGAAAAGTCCCTATGAAAAGCAAGTAAGTGCTTATGACGATGATTCTACTATCTCCGATCTTATGCTATTTCTATATTGCTTATTATGCTCCTATATTGATATTGATCGTGCTTTACATACTCAGTATATTCTTAGTACTGACATCCATTTGTTTGTGGACGATGCGTCATGGCCGCAGGTGGCCAGGGAGACAGACTTGATTCATAGCTACGTTACTCAGGGACTACATAGCGGAGCTCCATTTCTTTCGGAGCTAAAGCTTTTGGTACTTATTCTTTTGTGTATATATTTATGGGCATAGCAGGGTCCTGTCCCGCCTATATGATATGACATACTTTCCTTAGAGGCTCGTAGACATGTGTATATGGTTAGATGTGTTTGGCCTTGTCAGCCTATATTTTGGATATCATTTTGTTAGCCTCGCCAGCTTATGTACATTGATATGGGTATAGTTGTTAATGATGATATAAATGTATTGATGGTCCAATGGGATTAGTACGAATAATGAATAGAAAGTATGATTTGATATGTGGCTCACCTAGATGTAAATGAAAAGATATGTTGAGAGGTGCCCGGGTGGGCTAGCTGTTACATCCGGCATTTTTGCATATTCGAAAAATTCGAGATAACTTGGCTTGTAATGAATGAGGCCATATTTGGACCTTACTTGGTATGAATGTGTCGGCTATGAATGCATTGGTGTGGAATTACGAAAGGAGGCCAAGGGCAAAATTGGAATTTTGGAAACTTGCTTCATGAATTACAAGATTTAACCAATTGGGCTCAAAAAAAAATAATAACAATAAGAGAATAAGGCCCAACAAAGGGAAGGCCCAACCGGCCATTGCATGGACCAAGCCCATGGAATTAATTTCCATGTGATATTATATATGGTCATCTTTATCCATAGAATCTTCAAGAGAAAGCAAGAACAAAATAAGAGCAAAAGAAAAAAAAGAAATTCGGCTAGAGAGAAAGAAAAGAAAGAAAAGAAAGAAAAATTCTTGGAGCTTAATCTTTGGTTTAAAAATCCATTTCTTGTGGGATTATTACTAAGTGCAAGATTCTCTACAAAGTGATATAAGTATCTTGGCAAGAAAGTGACTTGGTGGCAAGTGAAGAACTTGAAGGAAAGGTAAGAATTTTATGCTTTTGTTATGTTATGGGAGGTGTATGTATGATGTAGTAAGTGGAAATGAATGAAAAGCATGAAAATTTTGTGTGTTGGGATTGTATGCGTGTTGGCCGTATGTATGTATATATATTGCATGTCTATGATGACTTGAATTCATGTTGGAATCTAGTTGTAGTTATAGTAGAAATTGTATTGGAAGTGAAAGTTGAATGAATTAGTGAAAGTTGGAAATTATAATGTATGGCCGTGTGGTGCTATGTGTAGGATGGAATGTGAATTAAATTCCGTTAGTATGTTAAGTGTGTTATGGTGAAGTGAATAAAAGAATAATGGTTCTTGTTGTTATGGAAAAATGGTTGTTAAGTTGTTGTAGGAAAACATGCAAGTTTATCGTAACTTATGTAAATATGGAAATGAAGGTAGTAAGAGGCAAATTATGATTGTCATTGATGAAGTTGGAAGATATGAATATGTCATGAACATGTTTGCTAAAAGATTGGAAGTTGTGGGTGAATTATGCCCTTGGTAGGAAACTTGTATATTGTGTATACCTTATGAATATTTTGTGAAAATGGTATGATATGCCTCCAAAGTATGTTGTAACGACCTTGTTAAGTGATGAATATGAAAATGGTAAGATTGGTTTGGAAGTGTAAGGTCGGAATGAAAGATATTGTGCTATGTCGGAAAGATGGCTAGTAATGCCATATTGCATATTTTGTAATACTTGTTGTTGTTATTGATGTTGTTGTTGGGTGCTGTGTTGATATATTAAGCCGAGCTAAGTCTCGGGGATGTTATATATATAGGGGAAATGCTGCCAAAACTTCGGTAGGCAAGTATGCAATGAAATTTGGAATCTTAAATGCTTGAATTTGACAATTGGTAAACATGACCATTTGTAGATTCTGGACGAAATTGGGATTGAAGCTAAGCAAGCATAACGCGCAACTGAGGTATGTAAAGCCTACCCCTTCATTCTTAGGCATGTTCTGAACATAATAGGCTCGGCCGCGAGCCTTAAATACGACTCCGTTCCTCGGAATTCGAGATGGAAATCCGCTCCAATTCCTTCAGTAAGATTGAATCCATTTCCTTATAACTTGTCTTCAAAGTGAACCTAAAGTATGCAACCTTCCTAAACGGAGTCGGAATACTTCCAAATCATTATGGACGACCTCATAAGGTCTACTATCTGTAATTTTCGTATGTCGCCTCGGGTTGGTCCGAGGTGGGCCTACGGAGCCCCGATACCTCTTGTATGACCTAAATTGCCTTATTCCTGTCCGTTTTTCACAGGCAACATCTGAACTATCATTTTGACCATGATATGACTGTTTTTATATAAATCTTGCAAAAATGGTTTTGACATCTGAAAATCTGATTCTGGTTATAATCTGTCATGCCTTCCCAAGTAGGATGTAGGCGCGTATTATGAACACTATCCGAATACTATGATCTGACTCGCCGGTTGGCATACTTCAGTTTGATTGAGTCTGTATATTGATCTGTATGTATGTGGTTTCTCATTAATCTGTTCGTGGATGTCTCAATGTCTCTTTCACTGCGTCCCGGGCCAGGTTCTGTTATCGTGCATATTCCTCTGCATTGTTCACCGCGTCCCTCGTTGTGCAGGCCGGGATCTGTTTATATCTGTATGATATTATGATTTGTGTATGGGGATGGCGGCTAGGATGGCATATGATCTGATTCTGTCTGTCCACCGCGTCCCATACTAAGAGGGCCGGGTTCTGTTACCGCGCTCCTCATGAGAGGGCCGGGATATGTATGTATGTGCTATCAGCATTTATATAAGCGTATGACTCTGTATGACTCTGCATGCATGATTCTGTCCGTTCGTTGGATCATACTTCTGTCTGTTCGTCTGGACTATGACTCTGTCCGTCCGTCTGGACTATGATTCTGTCTATCCGTCTGAATTATGACTCTGTCCGATACACCTCTGTCTGTCCGTTGGATTATGATTCCATTCGCTATATTTCTGTGCTTCTGATTCAGACTATGATTATGTTGTTATATTTTCGCTTTACATACTCGGTACATTTTTCGTACTGACCCCCGGTTCTTCGGGGGCGGCGTTACATGCCCGCAGGTACAGACGCACCCGGTGATACGCTACTAGTCTAGGGCACAGATTCTGCTATTTTGGAGAGCTCCTTTGATCCGGAGAGTGTACTTTTGGTATATATCTTCTGACATCTGTATATTCTGTACGTATGGTAATTCTGGGTACGGCGGGGCCCTGTCCCATCATATGATTCTGTATGTCTGTTAGAGGCCTGTAGATATGTATGTGGGTTATGGGTTGCTACGATTCGGGAAGGTACGTACGATTTTGTGACTCTATCCGTCATGTTGGCCTCATCGGCTTATATGTAATTTCAGTATGTTCGGGTATGTGTATGTTATAGCGCGCGCTGCATTTGTATTGGCTTAAGTCTGTATACAGCTAGTGTAGATTATCTGTCTGGTATGCCGTTTCTGTCAGGTAGGTACGTTTGGGTATCCAGTTAGGATACCAGTCGCGGCCCACGGGGTTGGGTCGTGACAGAAGTGGTATCAGAGCGGTTTGTCCTCGGAATGTCTACAGGCCGTGTCTAGTAGAGTCTTGTTTATCGGTGTGTTGTGCACCACATATATAAACAGGAAGCTATAGGACATCTAGGATATTACCCTTCTTTGGATCTTAGATCGTGCGATAGAACTGTATTAGTAGGATGATCCCCTCCTAACGATTTGTTATGTTTTCAGCAATGCCTCCGAAGAAGGCAACAACTGCCCAAAAGGGCAAAGCGGGGGTTGAGGTAGGAGAAACCAGCCGGGCCCAGAGAGTTACCAGGGCCAGTGCGTAGCTAGCGCTTGAGGATGAACCCCCGTCAGCCGGATCTGTTACACCCCCCTTACCGGAGGAGATCGGAGCAGTAGAAGCTGCTGATCAGGGGACGGCTCCACCGCGAGCTCCCGGGGTTTCAGTGCCCGAGCCTCCAGCTCCACAGCCAGGGGCGGAGGATAGGGCCATGCGAGATGCGGTTCAGTTATTGACCACACTGATGACAGAGCAGGTTCGCAGGCATGGATTTGGGGGTGGTCGTGCAGACAGATATGAAAGCTCCAGGGCTCGTGAGTTCTTGACATGTAATCCTCCAGAATTCTCCGGGACAAAACCCGAAGAGGACCCCTAGGAGTTTATCAGAAAGATGGAGAGCACGATACGGTTGATTAAGGCTTCGCCGACTGAGTCCATCGAGTTGGCTTCGTATCGGTTATATGAGGTAGCGGCGAACTGGTATGAGTCCTGGCAGCTATCTAGGGGTGACGATGCTTCCCCAGCAGTATTGGCCGAGTTTACTAAGGCCTTTCTTGATCATTTTCTACCTCCAGAGCTGCGGAGAGCTAGGGTTGATCGATTCTTGCACCTGAGACAGAACGACAGAAGTGTTCGAGAGTATAGCCTAGAGTTTGACTCACTGGCCAGGTATGCACCCGCTATAGTAGCTGAGATGGCCGACAGGGTGCACCGGTACATGATGGGGTTGGATTCGTATTTGATTTATAGTTGCCTGGCGGTAGCTTCTCAGCCAGGGATGCATGTTGCCCGGGTACAGGCACACGCCCAGGGCATGGAGGACCGACGTAGGGAACGTCGGCCAGATAGGGGTCACGACGGGAGCCGGCCTAAGAGAGCCAGATCGGCCGGGTATTCAGGGGGATTTCAGAGTGAGTTTTCTCAGAGGCAGGGTAACAGATATTCGTCCCAGTCAGCACACAGTACGCCTCCACAGTTCTCGGGCCAGAGCTTCAGAATTCCAGGCTCACAGGCGAGCAGAGGCCCCGGTCAGTCGAGGCCACCCATGCCCCCATGTTCCTACTGTGGGAGGCCCCACCCGGGGGAGTGTTATCGCGCTACAGGCGCTTGTTATTTTTGTGGCAGCCCAGATCATCGTGTGGGAGAGTGCCCGCATAAGGGTGGTTCAGGCTCAGTCTAGCTTACTGGGTCCGTTGCTGGCTCATCTTCTCCTTCGGCAGCCATACGCCCCACAGGGCGAGGAGCACCAGCGCCAGGGTGTCGTCGCAGAGGTCGAGGCGCAGCTTCTGGTCATAGCGGTCCTATGAACCGCGTATTTTCTTTGACCGGCCGGCAGGACCCAGGAGCGTCTTCAAGTGCACACCCAGGTATGTTAGTGATCTTTTCTTGAGGGATATGTATATGAATGGGTCTATACTTTATCATATTATGTGACTTTCTTCTTTCGGGTAAGGTAGTTGTCAACCTGATAGACACTAAGAATTCGGAAGGGCGATATGATAATTGTATGGTTTAGCCCGGGGTGGGACCCACTATGAGAATTTTTCGAAAATTTACTAAGATCCCGATCTGCCCTAAATTACGTGACAAAGGTCGTGCGGGGCAGTCAACGAAATTATACTAGCCTTAACGCGTCAAAATGCATGACAGTTTTGAGGTTAAGCGTGCTATGGCCAGAGCAATTCTGGGATGGGTGACCCCCTGGGAAGGATACTAAAATTTTTACAAGTGTAAATATAAGATGTAAATGGAAATTGGGGTACCCTAAAAGGAAACGAGAATGTGTGGAGTAACTAGTGCCCTCACAGGAGTCGCGCAGACCGAGGCGGACTAAATGGGCGAAAAGAAGAAGTCTGATATCGCTCGAGAATTTGGGCCAATTTGAATAGCGGTCGGAGATGTTTGCAGGTAACATAGTAATAAACGTATATGTATGTGCATGATTTTTGTCTGGTGACCATAGGGATTAAGAGCCGAGTTCCGGCGACTAATATTGTGATAGACGAAAGGTTTTATTAAACAGAATGTATGAAACGACGCGGAGGTTGGGATATGAATGTTGTCAAAGGATAGAAAAACCCCGATTACATTATAACTTAATCTAGTGCGACGATATCTGGAAAAGAAAATGAGCATGGATAGTAGGAAAGATGAAGGATAAGAGATGTGATTAAGCAAAACTCTCGAAAGGGTTGATAAGCGACACGTAAGACGATTTGTATGACAATTTGACGAACAAGTTTGTGAATGAGTGAACAGGTTTCTAGGAGATAATCTGTGATATAATTGTCGAGGTGAACAATGAAATGTCGACAAAGGGAAATTTTCGTAAATCACTGGAGCCTTAATAGGAGTGGTCTGATGCTAATCAAAACTCTATCTGTTATACTTCTGCACTTCTGACTTTGATGAGGCTCTGCCTATTACGGCTCCGTACTTCTGAATCCGATTACGCTTCTGTCTGATATACCTCTGTACGATTGACTCTGGATACGAATCTGTCTGATGCATCTCTGTACGTCTGATTCTGATTAAGAATCTGTCTGGTACATCTCTGTACGTCTAACTCCGATCACGGATCTGTCTGGCATACTCCCATACATCTAATTTTGACTACGAATCTGTCCGCCATAGTTTAGTACATTTGCCTCCGATTACGAATCTGTCTGAAACGCTTCTATGCGTCCGATCCCAATTATGAATCTGTTTGGTATGACGTGGATTATGCTAACGTCGTAAGGAACCGAGGAGTGTGACAAGAAGTGGTATTAATTATAACGTTTGAAAAGCTTTGAAGGAAATGAAGAAGGGACACAACGTCTGTGAAAGAGCGAAAAGCATCCATCGGTTACTAGAATGTAGTTCTTGGCCCAATGACTGTGTGGGATATGAGAGAATGCGTTATGAAAGCATACGAGTCAGTAATGTGAAGAATTACTCCATCATATTGGTAAAGAATCCATATCGGAAAGTCAACAAAGGACGATTATAAAAAAAGAACCCTGCCGAAGTAGTATGATGCCCCATGAGGTCAATTTAACATTCGAGGACGAATGTTTTAAAGGGGGGGAGGATGTTACATCCGACATTTTTGCATATTCGAAAAATTCGAGATAACTTGGCTTGTAATGAATGAGGCCATATTTGGACCTTACTTGGTATGAATGTGTCGGCTATGAATGCATTGGTGTGGAATTACGAAAGGAGGCCAAGGGCAAAATTGGAATTTTGGAAACTTGCTTCATGAATTACAAGATTTAACCAATTGGGCTCAAAAAAAAATAATAACAATAAGAGAATAAGGCCCAACAAAGGGAAGGCCCAACCGGCCATTGCATGGACCAAGCCCATGGAATTAATTTCCATGTGATATTATATATGGTCATCTTTATCCATAGAATCTTCAAGAGAAAGCAAGAACAAAATAAGAGCAAAAGAAAAAAAAGAAATTCGGCTAGAGAGAAAGAAAAGAAAGAAAAGAAAGAAAAATTCTTGGAGCTTAATCTTTGGTTTAAAAATCCATTTCTTGTGGGATTATTACTAAGTGCAAGATTCTCTACAAAGTGATATAAGTATCTTGGCAAGAAAGTGACTTGGTGGCAAGTGAAGAACTTGAAGGAAAGGTAAGAATTTTATGCTTTTGTTATGTTATGGGAGGTGTATGTATGATGTAGTAAGTGGAAATGAATGAAAAGCATGAAAATTTTGTGTGTTGGGATTGTATGCGTGTTGGCCGTATGTATGTATATATATTGCATGTCTATGATGACTTGAATTCATGTTGGAATCTAGTTGTAGTTATAGTAGAAATTGTATTGGAAGTGAAAGTTGAATGAATTAGTGAAAGTTGGAAATTATAATGTATGGCCGTGTGGTGCTATGTGTAGGATGGAATGTGAATTAAATTCCGTTAGTATGTTAAGTGTGTTATGGTGAAGTGAATAAAAGAATAATGGTTCTTGTTGTTATGGAAAAATGGTTGTTAAGTTGTTGTAGGAAAACATGCAAGTTTATCGTAACTTATGTAAATATGGAAATGAAGGTAGTAAGAGGCAAATTATGATTGTCATTGATGAAGTTGGAAGATATGAATATGTCATGAACATGTTTGCTAAAAGATTGGAAGTTGTGGGTGAATTATGCCCTTGGTAGGAAACTTGTATATTGTGTATACCTTATGAATATTTTGTGAAAATGGTATGATATGCCTCCGAAGTATGTTGTAACGACCTTGTTAAGTGATGAATATGAAAATGGTAAGATTGGTTTGGAAGTGTAAGGTCGGAATGAAAGATATTGTGCTATGTCGGAAAGATGGCTAGTAATGCCATATTGCATATTTTGTAATACTTGTTGTTGTTATTGATGTTGTTGTTGGGTGATGTGTTGATATATTAAGCCGAGCTAAGTCTCGGGGATGTTATATATATAGGGGAAATGCTGCCAAAATTTCGGTAGGCAAGTATGCAATGAAATTTGGAATCTTAAATGCTTGAATTTGACAATTGGTAAACATGACCATTTGTAGATTCCGGACGAAATTGGGATTGAAGCTAAGCGAGCATAAGGCGCAACTGAGGTATGTAAAGCCTACCCCTTCATTCTTAGGCATGTTCTGAACATAATAGGCTCGGCCGCGAGCCTTAAATACGACTCCGTTCCTCGGAATTCGAGATGGAAATCCGCTCCAATTCCTTCAGTAAGATTGAATCCATTTCCTTATAACTTGTCTTCAAAGTGAACCTTAAGTATGCAACCTTCCTAAACGGAGTCAGAATACTTCCAAATCATTATGGACGACCTCATAAGGTCTACTATCTGTAATTTACGTATGTCGCCTCGAGTTGGTCCGAGGTGGGCCCACGGAGCCCCGATACCTCTTGTATGACCTAAATTGCCTTATTCCTGTCCGTTTTTCACAGGCAACATCTGAACTATCATTTTGACCATGATATGACTGTTTTTATATAAATCTTGCAAAAATGGTTTTGACATCTGAAAATCTAATTCTGGTTATAATCTGTCGTGCCTTCCCAAGTAGGATGTAGGCGCGTATTATGAACACTATCCGAATACTCTGATCTGAATCGCCGGTTGGCATACTTCAGTTTGATTGAGTCTGTATATTGATCTGTATGTATGTGGTTTCTCATTAATCTGTTCGTGGATGTCTCAATGTCTCCTTCACTGCGTCCCGGGCCAGGTTCTGTTATCGTGCATATTCCTGTGCATTGTTCACCGCGTCCCTCGGTGTACGGGCCGGGATCTGTTTATATCTGTATGATATTATGATTTGTGTATGGGGATGGCGGCCAGGATGGCATATGATCTGATTCTGTCCATCCACCGCGTCCCGTACTAAGAGGGCCGGGTTCTGTTACCGCGCTCCTCATGAGAGGGCCGGGATCTGTATGTATGTATGTATGTGCTATCAGCATTTATATAAGCGTATGACTCTGTATGACTCTGCATGCATGATTCTGTCCGTTCGTTGGATCATACTTCTGTCTGTTCGTCTGGACTATGACTCTGTTTGTCCGTCTGGACTATGATTCTATCTGTCCGTCTGAATTATGACTCTGTCTGGTACACCTCTGTCTGTCCGTTGGATTATGATTCCATTCGCTATATTTCTGTGCCTCTGATTCAGACTATGATTATGTTGTTATATTTTCGCTTTACATACTCTGTACATTTTTCGTACTGACCCCCCGTTCTTCGGGGGCTGCGTTACATGCCCGCAGGTACAGACGCGCCCGGTGATACGGTACCAGTCTAGGGCACAGATTCTGCTATTTTGGAGAGCTCATTTGATCCGGAGCGTGTACTTTTAGTATATATCTTCTGACATCTGTATATTTTGTACGTATGGTAATTCTGGGTACGGCGGGGCCCTGTCCCGTCATATGATTCTGTATGTCTGTTAGAGGCCTGTAGATATGTATGTGGGTTACAGGTTGCTACGATTCGGGTAGGTACGTACGATTTTGTGACTCTGTCCGTCATGTTGGCCTCATCGGCTTATATGTAATTTCAGTATGTTCGGGTATGTGTATGTTGTAGTGCGCGCTGCATTTGTATTGGCTTAAGTCTGTATACAGCTAGTGTGGATTATCTGTCTGGTATGCCGTTTCTGTCAGGTAGGTACGTTTGGGTATCCAGTTAGGATACCAGTCGCGGCCCACGGGGTTGGGTCGTGACAGAAGTGGTATCAGAGAGGTTTGTCCTCGGAATGTCTACAGGCCGTGTCTAGTAGAGTCTTGTTTATCGGTGTGTTGTGCACCACATCTATAAACAGGAAGCTACAGGACATCTAGGATGTTACCCTTCTTTGGATCTTAGATCGTGCGATAGAACTGTATTAGTAGGATGATCCCCTCCTAACGATTTGTTATGTTTTCAGCAATGCCTCCGAAGAAGGCAACAGCTGCCCAGAAGGGCAAAGCGGGGGTTGAGGTAGGAGAAACCTGCCGGGCCCAGAGAGTTACCAGGGCCAGTGCGCAGCTAGCGCTTGAGGATGAACACCCGTCAGCCGGATCTGTTACACCCCCCTTACCGGAGGAGATCGGAGCAGCAGAAGCTGCTGATCAGGGGACGGCTCCACCGCGAGCTCCCGGGGTTTCAGTGCTCGAGCCTCTAGCTCCACAGCCAGGGACGGAGGATAGGGCCATGCGAGATGCGGTTCAGCTATTGACCACACTGATGACAGAGCAGGTTCGCAGGCATGGATTTGGGGGTGGTCGTGTAGACAGATATGAAAGCTCCAGGGCTCGTGAGTTCTTGACATGTAATCCTCCAGAATTCTCTGGGACAAAACCCGAAGAGGACCCCCAGGAGTTTATCAGAAAGATGGAGAGCACGATACGGTTGATTAAGGCTTCGCCGACTGAGTCCGTCGAGTTGGCTTCGTATCAGTTATATGAGGTAGCGGCGAACTGGTATGAGTCCTGGCAGCTATCTAGGGGTGACGATGCTTCCCCAGCAGTATGGGCCGAGTTTACTAAGGCCTTTCTTGATCATTTTCTACCTCCAGAGCTGCGGAGAGCTAGGGTTGATCGATTCTTGCACCAGAGACAGAACGACAGAAGTGTTCGAGAGTATAGCTTAGAGTTTGACTCACTGGCCAGGTATGCACCCGCTATAGTAGCTGAGATGGCCGATAGGGTGCACCGGTACGTGATGGGGTTGGATCCTTATTTGATTGATAGTTGCCTGGCGGTGGCTTCTCAGCCAGGGATGCATGTTGCCCGGGTACAGGCACACGCTCAGGGCATGGAGGACCGACGTAGGGAACGTCGGCCAGATAGGGGTCACGACGGGAGCCGGTCTAAGAGAGCCAGATCGGCCTGGTATTCAGGGGGATTTCAGAGTGAGTTTTCTCAGCGGCAGGGTAATAGATATTCGTCCCAGCCAGCACACAGTACGCCCCCACAGTTCTCCGGCCAGAGATCCAGAATTCCAGGCTCACAGGCGAGCAGAGGCCCCGGTCAGTCGAGGCCACCCATGCCCCCATGTTCCTACTGTGGGAGGCCCCACCCGGGGGAGTGTTATCGCGCTACAGGCGCTTGTTATTTTTGTGGCAGCCCAGATCATCGTGTGAGAGAGTGCCCGCATAAGGGTGGTTCAGGCTCAGTCCAGCTTACTGGGTCCGTTGCTGGCTCATCTTCTCCTTCGGCAGCCATACGCCCCACAGGGCGAGGAGCACCAGCGCCAGCGAGTCGTGGCCGAGGTCGAGGCGCAGCTTCTGGTCACAGCGGTCCTACGAACCGCGTATTTGCTTTGACCGGCCGGCAGGACCCCAGAGCGTCTTCAAGTGCACACCCAGGTATGTTAGTGATCTTTTCTTGAGGGATATGTATATGAATGGGTCTATACTTTATCATATTATGTGACTTTCTTCTTTTGGGTATTAGTAAGAGTAAGGTAGTTGTCAACCTGATAGACACTAAGAATTCGGAAGGGCGATATTATAATTGTATGGTTTAGCCCGGGGTGGGACCCACTATGAGAATTTTTTGAAAATTTACTAAGATCCCGATCTGCCCTAAATTACGTGACAAAGGTCGTCCGGGGCAGTCGACGAAATTATACTAGCCTTAACGCGTCAAAATGCATGAAAGTTTCGAGGTTAAGCGTGCTAAGGCCAGAGAAATTCTGGGATGGGTGACCCCCTGGGAAGGATACTAAAATTTTTACAAGTGTAAATATAAGATGTAAATGGAAATTGGGGTACCCTAAAAGGAAAAGAGAATGTGTGGAGTAACTAGTGCCCTTACAGGAGTCGCGCAGACCGAGGCAGACTAAATGGGCGAAAAGAAGAAGTCTGATATCGCTCGAGAATTTGGGCCAATTTGAATAGCGGTCGGAGATGTTTGCAGGTAACATAGTAATAAACGTATATGTATGTGCATGATTTTTGTCTGGTGACCATAGGGATTAAGAGCCGAGTTCCGGCGACTAATGTTGTGATAGACGAAAGGTTTTATTAAACAGAATGTATGAAACGACGCGGAGGTTGGGATATGAATGTTGTCAAAGGATAGAAAAACCCTGATTACATTATAACTTAATCTAGTGCGACGATATCTGGAAAAGAAAATGAGCATGGATAGTAGGAAAGATGAAGGATAAGAGATGTGATTAAGCAAAACTTTCGAAAGGGTCGATAAGCGACACGTAAGACGATTTGTATGACAATTTGACGAACAAGTTTGTGAATGAGTGAACAGGTTTCGAGGAGATAATCTGTGATATAATTGTCGAGGTGAACAATGAAATGTCGACAAAGGGAAATTTTCGTAAATCACTGGAGCCTTAATAGGAGTGGTCTGATGCTAATCAAAACTCTATCTGTTATACTTCTGCACTTCTGACTTTGATGAGGCTCTGCCTATTACGCCTCCGTACTTCTGAATCTGATTACGCTTCTGTCTGATATACCTCTTTACGATTGACTCTGGATACGAATCTGTCTGATGCATCTCTGTACGTCTGATTCTGATTACGAATCTGTCTGGTACATCTCTGTACGTCTAACTCCGATCCCGGATCTGTCTGACATACTCCCATACATCTAATTTTGACTACGAATCTGTCTGTCATAGTTTAGTACGTTTTCCTCCGATTACAAATCTGTCCGAAACGCTTCAATGCGTCCGATCCCAATTATGAATCTGTTTGGTATGACGTGGATTATGATAACGTCGTAAGGAACCGAGGAGTGTGACAAGAAGTGGTATTAATTATAACGTTTGAAAAGCTTTGAAGGAAATGAAGAAGGGACACAACGTCTGTGAAAGAGCGAAAAACATCCATCGGTTACTAGAATGTAGTTCTTGGCCTAATGACTGTGTGGGATATGAGAGAATACGTTATGAAAGCATACGAGTCAGTAATATGAAGAATTACTCCATCATATTGGTAAAGAATCCATATCGGAAAGTCAACAAAGGACGATTATAAAAAAAGAACCCTGCCGAAGTAGTATGATGCCCCATGAGGTCAATTTAACATTCGAGGACGAATGTTTTAAAGGGGGGGAGGATGTTACATCCGACATTTTTGCATATTCGAAAAATTCGAGATAACTTGGCTTGTAATGAATGAGGCCATATTTGGACCTTACTTGGTATGAATGTGTCGGCTATGAATGCATTGGTGTGGAATTACGAAAGGAGGCCAAGGGCAAAATTGAAATTTTGGAAACTTGCTTCATGAATTACAAGATTTAACCAATTGGGCTAAAAAAAAATAATAACAATAAGAGAATAAGGCCCAACAAAGGGAAGGCCCAACCGGCCATTGCATGGACCAAGCCCATGGAATTAATTTCCATGTGATATTATATATGGTCATCTTTATCCATAGAATCTTCAAGAGAAAGCAAGAACAAAATAAGAGCAAAAGAAAAAAAAGAAATTCGGCTAGAGAGAAAGAAAAGAAAGAAAAGAAAGAAAAATTCTTGGAGCTTAATCTTTGGTTTAAAAATCCATTTCTTGTGGGATTATTACTAAGTGCAAGATTCTCTACAAAGTGATATAAGTATCTTGGCAAGAAAGTGACTCGGTGGCAAGTGATGAACTTGAAGGAAAGGTAAGAATTTTATGCTTTTGTTATGTTATGGGAGGTGTAT
This sequence comes from Lycium barbarum, assembly GCF_019175385.1. Classification (NCBI taxonomy): domain Eukaryota; kingdom Viridiplantae; phylum Streptophyta; class Magnoliopsida; order Solanales; family Solanaceae; genus Lycium; species Lycium barbarum. The sequence continues at coordinate 49,709,806 of NC_083346.1, forward strand.
GTATGATGTATTAAGTGGAAATGAATGAAAATCATGAAACTTTTGTGTGTTGGGATTGTATGCATGTTGGCCGTATGTATGTATATATATTGCATGTCTATGATGACTTGAATTCATGTTGGAATCTAGTTGTAGTTATAGTAGAAATTGTATTGGAAGTGAAAGTTGAATGAATTAGTGAAAGTTGGAAATTATAATGTATGGCCGTGTGGTGCTATGTGTAGGATGGAATGTGAATTAAATTCCGTTAGTATGTTAAGTGTGTTATGGTGAAGTGAATAAAAGAATAATGGTTCTTGTTGTTATGGAAAAATGGTTGTTAAGTTGTTGTAGGAAAACATGCAAGTTTATCGTAACTTATGTAAATATGGAAATGAAGGTAGTAAGAGGCAAATTATGATTGTCATTGATGAAGTTGGAAGATATGAATATGTCATGAACATGTTTGCTAAAAGATTGGAAGTTGTGGGTGAATTATGCCCTTGGTAGGAAACTTGTATATTGTGTATACCTTAAGAATATTTTGTGAAAATGGTATGATACACCTCTGTCTGTCCGTTGGATTATGATTCCATTCGCTATATTTCTGTGCTTCTGATTCAGACTATGATTATGTTGTTATATTTTCGCTTTACATACTCGGTACATTTTTCGTACTGACCCCCGGTTCTTCGGGGGCTGCGTTACATGCCCGCAGGTACAGACGCACCCGGTGATACACCACCAGTCTAGGGCACAGATTCTGCTATTTTGGAGAGCTCCTTTGATCCAGAGCGTGTACTTTTGGTATATATCTTCTGACATCTGTATATTCTGTACGTATGGTAATTCTGGGTACGGCGGGGCCCTGTCCCGTCATATGATTCTGTATGTCTGTTAGAGGCCTGTAGATATGTATGTGGGTTACGGGTTGCTACGATTCGGGTAGGTACGTACGATTTTGTGACTCTGTCCGTCATGTTGGTGTCACACCCCAATATCCCTAGGGTGTGATGGGCACCCGACCCCACATACGGAGCCGAGCGAACCCGCAGACCTTGTTTACACACCTAACCTTTTTTTTAAAATTCTGAGAGTCAATTACAAATAAAATACATGTTGAGCTTTCGAAATCTTCTGCTTGCTACTTCTAGAATTTAACAAATCTGTAATTATACAAAATTTGTTATGTGACACACAAAATAACATATCGGCTGATGGAGCCGCTTACAGACTGACTATCATTACCCACGACGCTGTCTGCAAAGTCTCTAATACTGATCAGACATCACATCATACATACTCTGATTCGGCAGCACTCCTGGAGGAAATGGAGCCCGCCAATCCACTGGACCATCTTCAGCTCATCTCGTTTAGCCATTTGTGGGTACCTGCGCGGCATGAAAGGCAGCCCCCGAAGAACAGGGGGTCAGTACGGGATATGTACTGAGTATGTAAGGCATAAGTACAGAAAACGAAACTATGACTGAGATAGACAGAACAACATACAAATAGCTTATCCAGAATACCAAACACTTATTATTTCTTTTCCAGATACGAACCATACTTACTCGTCTTGTATGCCAGACGGATTACAGAACGTACAAATTACTCAAATGATGTCACATAGCAAACGGAATACAGAATATACGGAAGGTCAGAATGCTTACTCTCCAACACAAGTCAAGCATATCGGAATCGGATATCATATCGCATACGCGGCAACCCCGGGGACATATACCACACCGGGACAAATACCATATCGTACCTATGGTAACCTCGGGGACAAATATCACGCCGAGGGACTATCACATTCTATCATATACACGGTAACCTCGGGGACAGACAACACGCCGAGGAACCGGTGAACAGTGCCAAGGAATGCGCACGATAACATAGGAACGTGGTCGCCACTCCTACCTTTGGCGCCACAACACCTCAGATTTCTGAAAATTTGCTCCAATCTCCGTTACACATCATAACCTAACCACGGTACCCGGGGGCGGACAGATAACACAGCACCCCGAGCCCGGACACATCATACTTCATAATATATCCTCGGTAACCGGGGACGGACATATAACACAGTGCCCCGGAACCGGACACATCATACTTCGGAATTCATATATGGAACCCGGCCCTCAACAGAGAACTCGGCGAACCATCCGCACGATACGTACCGGCTCGGGACTCGGTGAAAGGAGTCATAACATATGCACGAGCAGAATAGTGCGAAACCATACGCACACAAGTCAGGACCCGAGATACAACATACTTATATACAAACATGCTTATCGACATATGAAGGTTCAGAACAAGTTTCGGGTCAATCGGAGTTAGTATACAAAAGTTACGAGCGTTTGAAGTACAGAACGCTCTACAATCAATTCAGAAGCTTTTCTTGGAAAACCAAAGCCGTAATCGGGTTAACTACCTTTTAGACATGGTTATGGATCAAACCAAATAGAACTATTGGAATCTTACATACGTATCAAAGACTGTCAAAGACTCGCTGGAATCATCAAACGTGCCATCAGACTTACAGAATCCTTTTAGAGACATATTCCGTGGAAGTTGGAGACATTAAATCTTCAGAACTCTTTTAGAAACACATTTCTTTATACTTATCTCGTTACTGAATCGTATCATGGGCTCGATCATGTCAGACATACCTATATCAGAAGTGACTCAGAATCGTAGGCAGACTCAAGAACATATTAAACAGAACTTCAGAGGCAAATCCCCTTCGAGTATCATATGGGCCAAATCAAATATAACTTTTAGGGTCTTATGTACATACCAAAGTATATTAAAGACTCAGTGGAATAGTTAAACGTACTATCGTTGGAAATCAAAATGTTAATCATACCAATTATCTTTCGAATGCCGTTTAGAACATATCAAATAAAGCTTTGGACATTTACGCATACAGGACTTTTTAGGGACAAAACTCAGAATTGAAGAGTAGAATTTCCCCGAGGTACATATCGTATCATACCTTATGTTGCTCTAAGACATGCCAAGAAGAAAGGGTAAACCTTACATACCTGTGCGACGGCCAACTAGTTGCGCTTATTTTTCCCAAACTCGGAAATCTACATACAAAGGAATTCGTCCATTCGTTAGTTTCATTATCATATACTTGCTTTAACCTTTCAAACATATTCACTTATTTTGTGCCGGAATTTCGGCAGCATCTCCCCTGTAGCTACACCAACCCCAAGAATATGGCTCGGCCCCAAATCAACAACAACAATCCGAGAATGGAACTCGGCCAGACCAGTAACAATATTAGCAATTCATTTCAATCCGATTCACACGATCTTTCAACGACTTAATCAACATATTACTTTACCCAAAACCTTCCAAATTCACACATTATGTCACAATACATACATTTACAACTTCATTTCATAAATCCAAGAAACCACATCAAAACTACATTTTCTTCCAATTCGGCCCACACAATTGAAATCTTAACTTGGATTATTTAAAACTTCATTTTTCCGTCTTAGAACTCACAACAACGACAACCAAAATACTAACGACGATTTATTCATTCTCAGCTACACAAAGGGGGCCATACGGCCAACACCATACCCACACACTACATGCACAATTCCATGAATTTCCATCCTTTTCCATGCATTATAACCATCAACACACTACATAGAATTGACATAATCTTTTCAAATAACACAACATACACGGCTACATAATACACACGGCTACAACTTCAACATCAATGTGCTTCATGAATCTCATCCATCTTCACATGCTACATCATTCCCAAACATCCACAACATATAAAAGGAGAGGGATACCATTGATTCATTACTCCAACACCATGTTACATACACATTATTAAACACCCACATGCATGGCCAAACACACATAATACTATATTTTCATGAACTTCATTCATCTCTTCATACCATAACAACCAAGACGTTAAATAAAATTTGTTCATCGTTCAACATACTACCACAATATACACGGCCATACACACTATATATACATCACACGGCCACACATCAACACACACATATTTCATGAATTTCACTCATTTCTACATACTACAACACTTCAACAACATCCATAACACATGAAAGAGGATTAGTTCCTTACCTTTTTCCCTTAAACTCCTTACTTCGCTAAGGTTAGGGAATTGTACCAATGGAGGATTTTTCTTGTTCCAACAACTCTTCCATGTTGTAAAGGACCTTCCATTAGGTAGGAAAAGTGGAAGGGAATAATTTTTCTAAGACAATTCCATGGACTCAATTTTGGGGGAGCTTGGCCGAATGCTCCCCCTTTGTCTTCTTTTTGTTTGTCTTCTTTTCTTTCTCTCCACTCTTCTTGAATTAAAAGATGTACTCCCTAATATATAGATATATAATTCAAGTGATCATGTGAGGGGCACATGCCCCCTCTAGAAATTTCCTTAATTCTCTAGCAAAGATGACTTAATTTTGTCATCTCTTCTTTCCCCTTTTTTTTTTTTTTGAATTTCCTTTAATTAACTAAATTGGGAACTTGGCTCATCCACATATACATGCACATGCACACATGCACACGGCCAAACCTTGTTTTGGTCCAACAATTTCAAGACAATTTTTTTTTTGTAAAATTCCCATTCTACCCCTATTCTTTCCGCAATATTTCCATAAGCCATTTTGCGAATTTCTCCTCTTGCCCTTAGCCTCTCACAATATTCCCATACTAATAATAGTCATAAATAATATTCATAACCACTTGTGCATTAATAAAAATTTTGAAATTGGTTTCGCCCTTAACTTTTCATGACGACTTTGAAACATCCAAACGTACAAAATATGGGCTATAATAGTTGGCCTCATCGGCTTATATGTAATTTCAGTATGTTCGGGTATGTGTATGTTATAGCGCGCGCTGCATTTGTATTGGCTTAAGTCTGTATACAGCTAGTGTGGATTATCTGTCTGGTATGTCATTTCTGTCAGGTAGGTACGTTTGGGTATCCAGTTAGGATACCAGTCGCGGCCCACGGGGTTGGGTCGTGACACTAGCACCGGGTGCCCGTCGTGGCCCTCTGGTTGGGTCGTGACAAAAGTGCTACCCGAGCAGTTCTGTCCTAGGGTGTGTCTACGAGCCGTGTCCAGTAGAGTCTTGGTTATGGGTGTGTTGCGCGCCACACTTATAAACAAGAGGCTGCGGGCATTTTAGGAATGAATGACCTTTTTTCTTCATAAGATCGTGCGATAGAGCCATGATATAGGAACTGCTCTTTCCTTAACAGTGTGTTATGTATTTCAGAGATGCCTATAAAGAGAAAGGCTACAGCAGCCCAAAAGGGCAAGACAGTGGCAGAAAAGCGGGCTGAAAGAGCACCGCCAACAGTGGTAGAGGAAAGTGAGTCCCAAAATGCGGCTCAATCTCAGTCCTCCTAGTCCGTGCATGCTTCTGAGGAGCGTGAGGGAGCCTCAGACCCAGCTCCAGCACCTCCGGCTCCTCCACCGGATGCTTCAGGCTAAGATGTAGAAGAGGCTATTCATTTGCTTACTCAATTGGTTGCTGCTCAGACTCAGCGGCAAGGTACAGGGCAAGGTGATAGGGCTGTTAGTGCAAGGGCCCGTGACTTCATTAGCTAGAACCCTCTGGAATTCTTTGGATCAAAGCCGGATGAGGACCCTCAGAACTTTATTGATGGAATGTTGAGGATGCTTCATTTGATACATGCTTCGGACACCGAATCGGTGGACTTAGCGTCATATAGATTGAGGGATGTCTCGATCCATTAGTACACGGTTTGGATGGCTTCACGAGGAGCCAATGCATCTCCCCCGGTATGGCAAGAATTTGTTGATGCTTTCCTCCGACACTATATGCCTCAAGAAGTTCGGCAAGCTAGAGCCGATAAATTCTTGAATTTGAAGCAACGTAGCATGAGTGCTTTAGAGTATAGTCTCTACTTCAATTCTTTGGCTAGGTATGCCTCAGCCATGGTAGCGGATAAGGGTGACCGGGTACACCGATTTGTGAAAGGCCTAGGGCCACATTTGATGGATAGGTGCTTGACTGCGTCCCTTCAGACAATATGGATATTTCACGCATTCAAGCCCATGCCTAAAATTTAGAATAAAGTCTACAACAGCAAAGAAGTGAACGTGAGCATGATAGGGGACATAGCAAGAGGGCTAGATCTTCGGGTCCGATGAGTGAGTTTAGAGGCGGGCGCAAACAACAGTTTTCTAGTCATTCAAGCCTTTCTATGACTAGTGCGCCTCCACGGTTTTCAGAGATCCACTCATTCCGGGCCGAGTCAAAACTTTTCGGGATCTCAGTTCAGAGGTGATACGGGTCAGGCAAGGCCACACGTGCCACGATGTTCCCAGTGTGGGAAGTTACATTGGGGTCCATGCCGATTGGGTTCAGAGGTTTGCTATTCATGTGGTCGACCAGACCATATTATGCGTGATTGCCCCTCAGCTCATGGTAGAGGTAGGACCCAGCCTTCAGGGTCGGTAGCCAGATCGTATCATCTGTACGCCCTATGGGGCCAGGTTCACATGCGCTAGTCGGCCATGGTAGAGTGTTATATCCCGTATTTTTGAACCTCAGAGCATCTGCTGGGGTGGGGCCCACATACCGAGATTTTTTTTGGAACATCTGAAAAGTCATATGAATCACATATGTAAAGTTAAACACAACTCATGAAGTACCTTTGGACCAAATCAAAGTGGAAACCCTCCAAACGAATATTTTTAAGAAAACGTTTTCGGGTGACCTGACTTTGGGGGGGGGGGGGGGCAAAACCTGTATTGTAAGTTTGGAATTTCGAAAATACCTTGAAATAGAAGTTGTAGATAATTGAATTAGCTTTTAATCCATAGGTCGTGGGTTCCCAGGTGACGTCGGTACAAGGAGTTATGAACGTTTTAAGGTCGAAAGGTCAGTGGGCTAGGCCCAACTCGGGACCAACCGAGTTGGCCCAAAAAAATAAAATAAAAATTTAGGCCCAATGTTTAAGGGGTGGCCGGCCAAGTGAGGCCCAACCCATGGCTTTAATGAGTATTTCCATGTGCTAATTAATTATAAAGGGATCAATATCCCTTAGAAGGTTCAAGAGACTTAGAAGAGAAAGAAGAGCAAAACAAGAGCAAAAAACGAAGACCATTTCGGGTTTGGTGTGGAAAATTCACCACCAAAAATCTTGCTCCTAAAATTTTTCTTTTGTGGTTTTCCTACTAAGTTAAGGTTCCTTTGTAACTTGGTATAGTTGGATTGGAGTGGGGAGCATTAGAATCACCAAAGTGATCACATCTCCAAGTGAAGAAGACTTGAAGAAAAGGTAAGAATTTCTACCTTTTTATTGTGTTATGAAGTTTTGATTGTGTTGTAGTATATAGAAATGTGTTGATTGTATGGAAAAATAGAAGTTTGCAAAGTGGGTGTGTGTTGTAGGTGTGTAGCCGTGGGTATGCACAATTGTATAGCCACAATGTGTTGAATTTATGTTATATTCTAGTTGTGATTGTGATGAAATGCATATGGGAATTGAAAGTTGGATGAATTTAGTTGATATTGGAAAAAATAGGCATATGGCCGTAGGGTGTATATGGTTTGGGATAGAAAGGAATTGAGTTGTTTAGTGTGTTAAAGTGTTGTTGTGATGTTTGTAATGTAAATGAAGTTAGAATGATATAAGTTTGTATTGAATTGGAATGTAGAAACTTATGTCGTTTTAGTATGATTTTCCGACATTAAGGAAATGAAGTTGTTTGGTTGCTAATAGTGAAATTATTGATCTTAGTTGAAAGTTGGGTTGAATTGAAGATTATGTCAACTTGTGAGAAAAATGACTAGTTGAAGGATATTTATGTTTTTAATGTTCATTGTTAATATTGATGTTGTCGTTTGGGTTGTTGTTGATGATTTCTAGCCGAGTTGAATTCTCGGGGTGCTATATGTATAGGGGAAGTGCTGCCGAAATTTCGGTAGCCAAATATGTATTAAGTTGAAACTTTGGTATTCATAGCTTACAATTGGTAAACTTGACCAATTGCAGTTTTTCGACGAAACGGGAAGTGAGTTTGGAAAGGCTTAAGGAGCGTGAAAGGTATGTAAAGTAAACCCAATTCTTCCCTTGGAATGCCCTTAGTGTATTAGGGTCGGATCCGGGCCTCGAAGGACCTCTTGGCCCTCGGAATCCGCAAGACAAAATTTCAGTTTTTCCTTCAGTAGAATTGAACCATTTTGATACGCTTTTTCTGAAATTATGCAATTGTGCTCTAAATTACTCAGAAAGTCATAGGATGTCTGTATAACCTTCGTAGATGATATTATATGTTTACAGGGCACAATTTGAGCCCGCCGCCTTATTTGTTCTGAGGCGGGCCCACTATTTACGTTTTTGCCCCTAATGTGTTAAAGCTTCCTTTTTGAGCGATTTTTGAAAGAAATGTTTTAATTACCCTACTAATCGCTTAACGAATATTATTTTAAATATTCTGTTAAATATTATAAATTATTTTGACACTCGGAATGACTTCGGGAAAGTTATACTTCTGTAATTTATTATGATATCCGAAATACATTTATTATGATTCCGTCCGACCCCATTGAATTTGTTTGTCTTTGATACGCTTCATCGAGTCTTTGAAAACATTTATGATATTTTTAAATTGCATTAGTCTCTCACTACTCCTTTCGTGGATGTCCCAATGTTTCCCACACTGAGCCCGGGCCAGGATATGTTGTCAAGCGTAATTCTCTGCATTGTTCGCCGCGTCCCGATGTGAGGGGGCAGGTATACGCGTATATGGGTCTGTGGAGTATGATGTGCCATGTCCGCCTATTCTGTTCTGATCTGTTATGGACATTTTGATATGACATTTTATGATACGGGGCCACGCCCCCTTTTCTGATTTCTCTGTATAGTGGCACCAGCGTCGGGAGGGTGGCCACATTCTGTCTGCCGAGTCTCGTGGCAGGGACCGGATATGATATGATATGACATATGTTTCTGTACGCATTCTGTCTGTTTTGGAAATATGCATTTGACACTCTGGATTCTGTACTCATTTTCTGTAACCATTATGATTTGACTTCTGTGATTCCGCTTTACATATTCAGTACATATTTCGTACTGACCCCCTTTCTTCGAGGGCTGCGTTTTCATGCCGCGCAGGTACGGACGACAGGTTTGCTGATCCGCACGTTTAGGATCCCATTTCTGCTATTTTGGGGCGCTCTCTTCTACAGAGCCCATCTTTTGGTACAGTCTGTCACTGCTATCTGGATATGTACTTTGTTCAGGGTATGACGGGGCCCTGTCCCGTCTTATGATTATGATATGTTCTGTAGAGGTCTGTGGATACATCTGTGTGGGTTCTGTACATATGTTTGGGATGTTTTGGTTTTATGACAGCCTTATCGGCTTCTGTGTGCCAAGTCTGCTTTTCTGCTAAATTCTGTAGCATCCACTAATGTTGCTATTATATTACATTATTTTGATAATATGCTAAATTGGGTATCGGGTACGTATAGGTGCCCAGCTAGGGCACTGGTCGCGGCCCACGGAGTTGGGTCGTGACAAATGTGGTATCAGAGCGGTTCGTCCTCGGAATGTCCACAGACCGTGTCTAGTAGAGTCTTGTTTATCGGTGTGTTGTGCACCACACCTATAAACAGGAGGCTACAGGGCATTTAGGATACTACCCTTCTTTCTGTCTTAGATCGTGCGATAGAGCTGCGTTATCAGGATGACCCCTCCCTAACGAGTGGCTATGTTTGCAGATATGCCTCCAAAAAAGGCAACAGCGGCCCAAAAGGCCAAGTCAGCAGCCTTGGGAGAGACTAGCCGGGTCTAGAGGATTACTAGGGCCCAGGCACATATTGCTCCGGGGACTTTGCCCCAGACAGAGGGTTCGTCTACACCGCCACTCGTGGAGGAGATTGGGGCGGCCGCAGCCGCAGATCGGGGGGCGGCTCCACCGCCAGCTCCCGCAGTTCCGGTACCTGAGCCTCCAGCTCCACGGCCAGGCACTGAGGATCAGTCTATGAGGGAGACAGTCCAGTTGCTGACGAGACTTGTGGCAGGGCAGGTTCAGGGGCATGGACTGGGAGGTGACCGGGCAGTCAGGCGTGATAGTTCGAGAGCCCGTGAGTTTTTGACTTGTAACCCTCCAGAGTTCTTCTGGACAAAGCCCGAGGAGGATCCTGAGGAGTTTATTAGGAAGATGCGACGCACTCTAGATTTGATTATTGCTTCCGAGACAGAGTCAGTCGCGTTAGCTTCGTACCGGTTATATGATGTGGCGGCAAACTGGTACGAGTCATGGGGGCTATCCAGGGGGGACGGCGCTCCTCCAGCAGTTTGGGGCGATTTTTCTCAGGCATTTCTTGGACACTTTCTGCCCCCAGAGTTGCGACGAGCCTGATCTGATAGGTTCTTATTATTGAGGCAGAAGGGCCGCAGTATCCGGGACTACAGTTTGGAGTTTGATTCCTTGGCCCGATATGCACCTACTGTGGTGGCTACTATGGCGGACCGGATGCACAGATATATTATGGGGCTGGATCGGTATTTTGTTGATAGCTGCTTAGTATTGGCTGCTCAGCCCGGTATGGACATTGCCCGTATCCAGGCCCATGCCCAGGGCATGGAGGATCGGGGCAGAGGAGGACACCAGCCTGACAGGGGCCAGGATCGGAGACAGCCCAAGAGGGCCAGGTCATCTGGAGACTTTCGGGGCAAACAGCCCCAACAGCCGCAGCAGCCTAGCAGATTTTCATCTCAGCCAGCGCAGAGCGCGCCTCCCCAGCCTACAGGTCGCAGGTTCGATAGCCCAGGGTATTCAGGAGTAGGCCAGAGCTCCAGGGCTTCAGTTTCGCGGACAGATAGGGGTTCTGGTCAGATGAGGCCACCCAGGGTTCAGTGTTCTTTTTGCGGCAGATACCATACGGGAGAGTGCTACAGAGCCACCGGTGCATGCTTTTCTTGTGGCCGTCAGGGCCATTCTGTGAGAGATTGCCCGTATAAGGGTAGTTCGGGTGGTGCAGCGCAGCCTACCGGATCAGCCGCTGGGTCTTCATCTTCGTCAGTGGCTATGCGCCCTACGGGGCAGGGTATTTCGGCACCAGCGGGTCGCGGCAGAGGCCGTGGTGGAGCTTCTGGTATTAGCGGTCCTTCGAACCGCATTTATGCTTTGGCCAGTCGCCAGGATCAGGAGGCATCTCCTAATGTCGTTACAGGTACTTTATTGGTCTTCTCTCGGTCTGTGTATGCATTAATTGATCCAGGTTCAACTTTATCATATATTTCACCTCTTGTTGCCGGTAAAATTGGTATTATGTCTGAACCTATAGAGCCATTTGAGGTAGCCACACCGATAGGGGACTTTATTGTAGCGAAACAGGTTTATAAAGACTGTTCTGTGATTGTATGTGGCCGTGATACTAAGGCAGATCTGGTAGAGTTAGATATGACTGAATTTGATGTTATTATGGGTATGGACTGGCTAGCTTCCTGTTATGCTAATGTTGACTGCCAGAATAAGGTGGTTCGCTTCCAGTTTCCCGGGGAGCCAGTTTTAGATTGGGCTGGAAATACAGCATCGCCGAAAGGTAAGTTTATTTCATACCTTAAGGCAAAGAAAATGATTAGAAAGGGTTATATCTATCATCTGGTACGGGTACAAGACTTGGACGCAGAGATGCCGACACTTCAGTCAGTCCCCGTGATTAATAAGATTCCAGATGTTTTCCCCGACGAGCTTCCAGGTCTTCCTCCAGAGCGGGAGATAGACTTCTCTATTGATTTACTCCCAGACACTCAGCCTATCTCTATTCCTCCGTATAGAATGGCGCCTGCATAATTAAAGGAGTTGAAAGAGCAGCTGAAGGATTTGTTAGATAAGGGCTTCATCAGACCCAGTACTTCGCCTTGGGGAGCCCCGGTAATATTTGTGCGTAAGAAGGACGGGTCGCTGCGTATGTGTATTGATTATCGGCAGCTGAATAAGGTAACTATAAAGAATAAATACCCCCTCCCCAGGATTGATGATTTGTTTGATCAGCTGCAGGGCGCTAAGTGTTTTTCGAAGATAGATCTTCGATCCGGTTACCACCAGGTGCGAGTACGAGAGGCCGATATCCCTATGACAGCTTTCCGGACCCGATATGGGCATTACGAGTTCAGGGTTATGTCTTTTGGGCTGACAAATGCTCCCGCAGTATTCATGGATTTGATGAACCGGGTATTCGGGCCATTCTTGGATATGTTTGTAATTGTATTCATTGATGATATCCTGGTTTATTCTCGGTCTGAGGCGGAGCACGCAGATCATCTGAGATCGGTATTAGGGGTACTCCGGCATCAGAAGTTATATGCGAAATTTTCTAAGTGTGAATTCTGGCTGTCTTCAGTGGCCTTCTTGGGGCATATTATTGCAGCTGATGGTGTCCGGGTGGACACACAGAAGATTGAGGCCGTGAAGAATTGGCCCAGACCTACGACGCCCACAGAGGTACACAGTTTCCTGGGGTTAGCAGGTTATTACATGAGGTTTGTGGAGAAGTTTGCTTCGATTTAAGCGCCTTTGACAAGGCTGACTCAGAAGGGAGCTAAGTTCCAGTGGACTGATGCTTGTGAACGAAGCTTCCAGTTGCTGAAAGAGAAGCTGACTACAGCCCCAGTTCTGACTCTTCCAGAGGGACCCGATGGATATGTTATTTATTGTGACGCTTCTGGCGTGGGATTGGGCTGTGTATTGATGCAGTACGGCAGAGTTATAGCTTATGCTTCTCGGCAATTGAAAAGGCATGAAAAGAATTATCCTACTCACGATTTGGAGCTTGCAGCGGTGATCCATGCCCTGAAGATATGGAGACATTATTTATATGGCGTTCATGTTGATATCTATACAGATCATAAGAGTCTCCAGTATATTTTCAGGCAGAAAGAGCTTAATTTGCGGCAGCGGAGGTGGCTGGAGCTCCTGAAAGACTATGATGTGGATATTCTGTATCATCCGGGCAAGGCTAATGTTGTTGCAGATGCGCTTAGCCGGAAATCTATGGGCAGCTTGGTCGATTTACAGCCAGACAGGAGAGAGATAGTACGTGACATTCATCAGTTGGCTAATCTTGGGGTTCGTCTGGCCGATTCTGGAGATACCCAGATTTCTGTTCGAGGGGTTTCTGAGTCATCCATCAGGGACGATATTAAGCGGCATCAGTTCGAGGATCCTGTCTTAGCTCGGTATAGGGACACAACCTATGATAAGGAGAGGACTCCGTTCGAGTTTTCACCGGACGGCACTATGTTATACAAAGGCAGGTTGTGTGTACCGGATATTGCAGGCCTTCGGCAGCAGGTTATGAGCGAGGCACATTATGCTCGCTACTCGGTCCATCCTGGGTCTACGAAGATGTACCATGATCTCCGATGCTTATACTGGTGGGACGGTATGAAGCGGGATGTTGCAGAGTTCGTCGCTCAGTGCCCTAATTGTCAGCAGGTCAAGATTGAGCATTAGAAGCCGGGTGGACTGTTGCAGGAGATGGAAATCCCGACTTGGAAGTGGGAGGTTATTAATATGGACTTCATTACAGGATTGCCTCGCACTCCACGGAAGTATGATTCCATCTGGGTCGTCGTTGATAGGCTGACGAAATCAGCCCATTTTCTTCCCGTCAAGACTACCTATTCCGCCGAGGATTATGCCAGGATCTATATTAAGGAGATTGTGAAGCTCCACGGGGTTCCTATATCTATTATTTCTGACAGAGGCGCCCATTTTACGACGTATTTCTGGAGATCTTTTCAGGAGGGACTAGGGACTCAGGTGAGTCTGAGCACCGCATTTCATCCTCAGAGCGACGGGCAGGCCGAGCGCACTATACAGACGCTGGGGGATATGTTGCGGGCCTGCGTTATTGATTTCAGAGACAGCTGGGATGATCACCTGCCGTTGATTGAGTTTGCATATAATAACAGTTACCATTCCAGCATCCAGATGGCTCCGTACGAGGCTTTATATGGCAGGAAGTGCAGATCGCCGATCGGCTGGTTTGATATTGGCGAGACAGAGTTGATTGGCCCAGATATGGTCCAGCAGGCCGTGGACAAGGTGAAACTTATTCGAGAGCGACTGTTGGCAGCCCAGAGTCGACAGAAATCATACGCGGATAAACGGCGTCGACCGTTGGAGTTTCAGGTAGGCGATTGGGTATTTCTGAAGGTATCGCCTATGAAAGGCGTGATGCGGTTCGGCAGAAAGGGTAAGCTCAGTCCGCGTTATATTGGGCCTTATCAGATTGTTCGGAAGGTTGGAAATGTCACCTATGAGTTAGATTTGCCATCTGATTTGGAAGCGGTACATCCGGTATTCCATGTCTCTATGCTTCGCAGATGCATTGGTGACCCTTCCAGAATTTTCCCTGCGAATGATATTCAGGTGTCGGAGCAACTATCGTACGAGGAGCAGCCCGTATCTATTTTGGATCGTCAGGTAAGGAGGCTTCAGAATAAAGATGTAGCCTCTGTTAAGGTACTGTGGCGGAACGATAATAGGGAGGAAATGACATGGAAGGCCGAAGAGGAAATGAAGAAGAAATATCCTCATTTGTTCTTTATACCCACAGGTAACCTTAAATCCCTGCTTTAATTTATTCCAATATCAATCGTGTGTCATATGTGATGTCTGTAAACATGAACTCCCCCAAAGTATTTTTAAACCCTATGAGATTAATTTAACATTCGAGGACGAATGTTCTAAAGGGGGGGAGGATGTTATATCCCATATTTTTGAACCTCGGAGCATCTGCTGGGGTGGGGCCCACATACCGAGATTTTTTTGGAACATCTGAAAAGTCATATGAATCACATATGTAAAGTGAAACACAACTCATGAAGTACCTTTGGACCAAATCAAAGTGGAAACCCTCCAAACGAATATTTTTAAGAAAACGTTTTCGGGTGACCTGACTTTGGGGGGGGCAAAACTTGTATTGTAAGTTTGGAATTTCGAAAATACCTTGAAATAGAAGTTGTAGATAATTGAATTAGCTTTCAATCCATAGGTCGTGGGTTCCCAGGTGACGTCGGTACAAGGAGTTATGAACGTTTTAAGGTCGAAAGGTCAGTGGGCTAGGCCCAACTCGGGACCAACCGAGTTGGCCCAAAAAAATAAAATAAAAATTTAGGCCCAATGTTTAAGGGGTGGCCGGCCAAGTGAGGCCCAACCCATGGCTTTAATGAGTATTTCCATGTGCTAATTAATTATAAAGGGATCAATATCCCTTAGAAGGTTCAAGAGACTTAGAAGAGAAAGAAGAGCAAAACAAGAGCAAAAAAAGAAGACCATTTCGGGTTTGGTGTGGAAAATTCACCACCAAAAATCTTGCTCCTAAAATTTTTCTTTTGTGGTTTTCCTACTAAGTTAAGGTTCCTTTGTAACTTGGTATAGTTGGATTGGAGTGGGGAGCATTAGAATCACCAAAGTGATCACATCTCCAAGTGAAGAAGACTTGAAGAAAAGGTAAGAATTTCTACCTTTTTATTGTGTTATGAAGTTTTGATTGTGTTGTAGTATATAGAAATGTGTTGATTGTATGGAAAAATAGAAGTTTGCAAAGTGGGTGTGTGTTGTAGGTGTGTAGCCGTGGGTATGCACAATTGTATAGCCACAATGTGTTGAATTTATGTTATATTCTAGTTGTGATTGTGATGAAATGCATATGGGAATTGAAAGTTGGATGAATTTAGTTGATATTGGAAAAAATAGGCATATGGCCGTAGGGTGTATATGGTTTGGGATAGAAAGGAATTGAGTTGTTTAGTGTGTTAAAGTGTTGTTGTGATGTTTGTAATGTAAATGAAGTTAGAATGATATAAGTTTGTATTGAATTGGAATGTAGAAACTTATGTCGTTTTAGTATGATTTTCCGACATTAAGGAAATGAAGTTGTTTGGTTGCTAATAGTGAAATTATTGATCTTAGTTGAAAGTTGGGTTGAATTGAAGATTATGTCAACTTGTGAGAAAAATGACTAGTTGAAGGATATTTATGTTTTTAATGTTCATTGTTGATATTGATGTTGTCGTTTGGGTTGTTGTTGATGATTTCTAGCCGAGTTGAATTCTCGGGGTGCTATATGTATAGGGGAAGTGCTGCCGAAATTTCGGTAGCCAAATATGCATTAAGTTGAAACTTTGGTATTCATAGCTTACAATTGGTAAACTTGACCAATTGCAGTTTTTCGACGAAACGGGAAGTGAGTTTGGAAAGGCTTAAGGAGCGTGAAAGGTATGTAAAGTAAACCCAATTCTTCCCTTGGCATGCCCTTAGTGTATTAGGGTCGGATCCGGGCCTCGAAGGACCTCTTGGCCCTCGGAATCCGCAAGACAAAATTTCAGTTTTTCCTTCAGTAGAATTGAACCATTTTGATACGCTTTTTCTGAAATTATGCAATTGTGCTCTAAATTACTCAGAAAGTCATAGGATGTCTGTATAACCTTCGTAGATGATATTATATGTTTAGAGGGCACAATTTGAGCCCGCCGCCTTATTTGTTCTGAGGCGGGCCCACTATTTACGTTTTTGCCCCTAATGTGTTAAAGCTTCCTTTTTAAGCGATTTTTGAAAGAAATGTTTTAATTACCCTACTAATCGCTTAACGAATATTATTTTAAATATTCTGTTAAATATTATAAATTATTTTGACACTCGGAATGACTTCGGGAAAGTTATACTTCTGTAATTTATTATGATATCCGAAATACATTTATTATGATTCCGTCCGACCCCATTGAATTTGTTTGTCTTTGATACGCTTCATCGAGTCTTTGAAAACATTTATGATATTTTTAAATTGCATTAGTCTCTCACTACTCCTTTCGTGGATGTCCCAATGTTTCCCACACTGAGCCCGGGCCAGGATATGTTGTCAAGCGTAATTCTCTGCATTGTTCGCCGCGTCCCGATGTGAGGGGGCAGGTATACGCGTATATGGGTCTGTGGAGTATGATGTGCCATGTCCGCCTATTCTGTTCTGATCTGTTATGGCCATTTTGATATGACATTTTATGATACGGGGCCACGCCCCCTTTTCTGATTCCTCTGTATAGTGGCACCAGCGTCGGGAGGGTGGCCACATTCTGTCTGCCGAGTCTCGTGGCAGGGACCGGATATGATATGATATGACATATGTTTCTGTACGCATTCTGTCTGTTTTGGAAATATGCATTTGACACTCTGGATTCTGTACTCATTTTCTGTAACCATTATGATTTGACTTCTGTGATTCCGCTTTACATATTCAGTACATATTTCGTACTGACCCCCTTTCTTCGAGGGCTGCGTTTTCATGCCGCGCAGGTACGGACGACAGGTTTGCTGATCCGCACGTTTAGGATCCCATTTCTGCTATTTTGGGGCGCTCTCTTCTACAGAGCCCATCTTTTGGTACAGTCTGTCACTGCTATCTGGATATGTACTTTGTTCAGGGTATGACGGGGCCCTGTCCCGTCTTATGATTATGATATGTTCTGTAGAGGTCTGTGGATACATCTGTGTGGGTTCTGTACATATGTTTGGGATGTTTTGGTTTTATGACAGCCTTATCGGCTTCTGTGTGCCAAGTCTGCTTTTCTGCTAAATTCTGTAGCATCCACTAATGTTGCTATTATATTACATTATTTTGATAATATGCTAAATTGGGTATCGGGTACGTATAGGTGCCCAGCTAGGGCACTGGTCGCGGCCCACGGAGTTGGGTCATGACATAGAGGCAGAGGGAGAGTCCCCAGTTCTAGCAGTCCTCAGCACCGTATTTATGCTTTGGCTGGACTCCAAGATCTTGAGTCTTCTCCTGATGTGGTCACAGGTATATTATCGGTATTTTCTCATGATGTATATACTTTGATAGATCCGGGCTCCACATTGTCATATGTTACTCCGTATATTGCGAGTCGATTTAGAGTCGAACCGGAGTCGATCAAAACTTTTGAGGTGTCTACACCCGTTAGTGAATCGGTAATAGCTAGCCGAGTATATAGAAACTGTATAGTTGTGTTTTGTGACCGTCATACTATGATTGACTTGCATGAGTTAAAAATGGTAGACTTTGATGTAATTATGGGCATGGATTAGTTGGCTTCTTGTTATGCCAATGTTGATTGTGGAATGAAAATGGTTCATTTCCAATTTCCGGGAGAACCAATTTTAGAATGGAAAGGGAATACTGCGTCACCAAAAGGTAGGTATATTTCCTATCTAAAGGCAAGGAAAATGATCACGAAAGGATGCATTTATCATCTAGTTTGGGTTCAATATGTAGAAGCTGAACCGACGACTCTTCAGTCAGTTCCTGTAGTAAATGAGTTTCCAGATCTGTTCCTGGAAGAGCTTCCAGGCCTTCCTCCCGAGCAAGAGATTGACTTTGCTATTGATGTGTTTCCAGACACTAAGCCCATATATATTCCTCCTTATAGAATGTGTTATACCCCGTATATTTATACGTCGAATTATTCGCAAGCAAATCGACTCAAGTTAAAGGCAGAATCATTTTCGGACACGAAATAGAAATCTTTAATTTTCAATTTTAATCAGAACATAAATTTTTTATAAATTTTATTTAGTGTAAAAATATTACTGGAGATTAGGGACTAATTAATTATGATTAGATTATTAAGTAAGGATTATTGATTAATTAAAATTAATTAATTTAATTATTGAAAGTGGGCCCCACCCAAAAATTAAAAAAATAATAATAAAAAAAAACAATTCAAGAATTAATTTGGTGAGTCATTTGGTGGCGGGGGGGGGGGGGGGGGTACGTGTCCCTTAGGGGACAACCACATATAAGGCATGGATTGTCACAAAGTTGACAACTAAAAATACATTTCCAAAACAATTTGCTTAAGAAAAAAAAAAAGGAGCAGCCAAGGCTGATACTGTTCACGGCCAGACATGGCTGTTTTAAAAAAACAAATTGCTTTGATTTAATTCCAAGGTGATTTACAAGTTCAAGGAGGTGATAGCAATTGTGAAATTGTAGCAATTAAGAGTAGAAATTCCTCCGAGAAAATTAAGGTATGATTTTCTTGTTTTATGGTGTAATTGTGTTAATAGTGTTGTAATGGAGTTATTAAAATTGGATTGGACGAAATTGGAAGTAAGAAAATGCATAAAATTGATGTTATGGGAAATTGTGGGATGAAATGGATTTACAGAAGTTGTTGGGTTGTTAGCATTGTTATTGGCTAAATTGTGAGAATTTCATATGTATATCTCTGTTGTTGGTATTTCTGTGTTAACAGAAAAATAATTGGAAATTCGGGTTAGGCGAGTATATAGGGGAAATGCTGCCCGATTTTCGTTAAGTCCTTAACTAATGAGAAACCCTAAAACGAGGAAGTATGAGTTAAAGAATAAGTTCTATAAGCGATGAGTTGCAGAATTACGAATTAGAAAGTATAATACTAACGATAGCGTTACTTTTATATTAAATAGGCTAAAGGGGTGACGAAGCGAACGGTTTTGCGATTAGTCGTCAACAGGTATGTAAAGCTGTCCCTTCTTTCTTTTGGAATGTCTTAGATTTAAGTGATGAATGATATGAGCTTTGGGGTAATCCTATTCATAAGTCTTGAATGTGTTTCATGACTCTTATTCACTTCTTGATGTTAAAACTCTTAAGTGATTGAGCTTCCCTCTTCAATTTCCTATACGTTGGATAATAGTCGATATATATATAAGCTCCTATTCCTAGAAACTCTACGATAAATGATGTCCTTGACATCTATAAGCTGTTTCATTCTATATTGACATATGTCTATGGCTCTTAAGGCTCCTTTGATATTATTTATGACAACGTTCGAGGGATATTTGGTATGATTGTCCCTATTGATACTCAGGTGTAAATCCCTTCTTCTTATTGTATTTGAGTCTTGAAAATGTTTTAAATTGCATATGGTTGCTCACTACTCTGCTCGTGCATGCCTCAATATGTCTTTCACCGAGTCCTGGGCCGGGTATGTTATCGTGCACAGTTTCACTGCATTGTTCATTGAGTCCCTCACTAGAGGGCCGGGTATGGTATATATATATATATATATATATATATATATGTATGATGATATGATGATATATTATGGCAGCCAGGAGGGCATATGATGACTTTATTCACCGAGTCCCATAATGGGCCGGGTATGATATATGATATTGACAGGCATGATGTTTCAAAATGCAAGTGTTTTGGTATTCTGGATGTTATACTTGCCTCCTGCACTCCCTATTTCAGTTATGATCCTTTTTACTGTATTTCATGCTTTATATACTCAGTACATATTCCGTACTGACCCCCTTTCTTTGGGGGGCTGCGTTTCATGCCCGGAGGCACAGATAGTCGGTTTGGTGATCCTTCAGCATAGGACTTTTACTCAGCTGTCTTGGAGAGCTCCGTTGTTTCGGAGCCTAGACTTTTGGTACAAGTCTTATGATATATATGTATATGTTTATCCAGGGGTACGGCGGGGCCCTGTCCCGTCATATTTAGCTATCGATACTCTTAGAGGTCTGTAGACATATGTGTGGGTTGTGTAATAGTTCTGTTCAGTTGTGTCTAAACGTTGTGCTATGGGTATGTTCGTATGTAATGGCAGCCTTGTCGGCTCGCATATGACATGATATTGATGTGTAGCGGCACCCTTGTCGGCTTGCGTATTATTTCATGATATGATTAGTTATGACTCCTCAGGAGACAGTTTATCTGGATATATATATATGACGACGTTAAGAACTTTGGAGTTCCTTTATAAGTTTCCATATTGTCATAGTTCAGTTTTACTATATCTAGTAGATACGTATGCGGGTATCCAGATCGGGCACTAGTCATGGCCCACGGGTTTGGGTCGTGACAAAAGTGGTATCATTGCAGTTCGTCCTCGGAGAGTCTACAGACCGTGTCTAGTAGAGTCTTGTTTATCGGTGTGTTGTGCACCACATCTATAAACAGGGAGCTACAGGACATTTAAGATGTTACCTTTCTTTCATATCTAAGATTGTGCGATAGAGCCCAGCCATAGGAAATGAAATTCCTTATACTAACCTTTGATTTCAGCTGAAGAACGACATCGACAGAAGAAAGTGACCGATGATATTAGCAGTTACAGAGTACATAGGTAAGTAACGGTACGAAAGAGGCATGTCAGATAAGGTGAGAATATTGAAATATGATTGAAATGTAAAGTTGGAGGATGAAAGAAAAGGTGGATAGGAAAGTATAACAGAACAGATCGTTAAAGGATCAGGTACGTCTCGAGGTGCGATATGTGAGGTAAGTCTCGACACCTTTATACTTTTTACTGGAAATTGGGAGCCCTGTGTGGCTATGATACGATATGATATATGCGTATATATGTTGGCCCTGTGAGGCATTGTTAGTATTTCCTGCGTGCTGGTTTTGGGATAGTAAGAAGTATAGAGGAAACTCTGCCCAAATTTTCCCAGAAAAAAAAGGGATGAGATATAAGTTCATAATATGTCTTGAAAGTCGATACCGATAGGGCAAATTTATTATGCTGGGCTAATGCTTTAAGAGATACCCCCAACGTATTCCTTAAGAGGCATCATTCTTATTTGGGAAATTTTATTTCGAAGAAGCGTATATGGGCAGCAAATTCGCAGTTCATTTGGACGGATCAGAATATTTTCCAACCACATTTTGCCTTAGAAAAGAAGGCTCATGTTAAAGGGAAAAAATGTCTAGCAATTAAGTTTCACTTTATTTGAAGAGTACAAATCATACAACAAGTCGTTTATGAACTAAATGATTCGCTCACGACCCAAGAACAAATATGGAGGTAAACTATGTAAATCAAGCATTAGAAGTCCTGTGGTGCTTGTCGGATTCTAGTTTTTCTTCTGGTGGTGGTTGGAGAATGCTTCATGGTGACATTTTATTAGTTCTTAATCAACTAATTGGAGATGGAATTTGTGGAAAGAAAGCTCAAACTTGTGGGCTGTTTAGGATCATGTATTTCATATATTGTTGATGAAATGCTAGGATGATTCGGAAGGGCTTGTGATACTAAGGGATGATTTAGAAAAAGGTGGCAAGTCTTAACAAAATATTTTTTTGAGGTATCGAGTTAACCGATAAGTAGGGATAAATTACGACGAGTTTACAGTTAAAAGGAGTAGTAGTATGATTGAGAAAAAAGTACGGAGGAGGAAGAATTATGACAAATTATGAAGGTATTGATACGACAGCTTGTGAGATATTAACGGTAAGATTGATCAGAAAGGGTGAAGGGTTAAGTATGCCTAGCCCACAGAATGTAATTAAAACATAGTAAGAATCATGAATAAGATTAAGAAGTGTTGCGTTATAGGATGGATTACGAACATGATGCAATGTGAATACCATAAGGATTGTTATAGAAATGAGTAAAGCCTAGCGAGGAAGTAACTAAAGGATATGATGTGATTAGTGAGAAACAGAAAAGCAAATATAGAACGAATAAGGAAGACCTACCAAGTCCTATAGGGAAAGTTCAGAATAGAGATCAAGTGGTAACGAAGAAGTAATTGAAAGAAGAAGATAGAAAGAAAGCGAGTGGGATTACAGTATATCGAGGTGTTATGACGTGTATAGTTAAGGAAACGGGTAATATAGGTGACAGAATTGTGAAATACCAACCTAAAGGAAGATGAACAACGAGACAGAATGAATGCCAGAAATGAGGTATGATAAGAATATGTAAGGATGAACAGAATATACTATGAAAATGAGAGAGGGGTTATGCAGGAGTAGTGTTTTCTGAAGGATATAGGAGTAGCATGAGATTCCTCATGCACAAAATAAAAGATGGACACAGATTGGAGAAATGAAAGTAATACTAAAGGAAGCACTCAAGACAGACGTAATTAATTGAGTATGAGTGTAGGAAAAAAAAGGAAATATATAGCTACAAACTTAAGGTGTAGTACGACGAAAAAGTGATGAGACAAGACCACTATTAAAACGAATTTGATATGATTTTGAGTAAGTTAGAAGTTAGCGTTGGGTATACAACAATGATGAAAGAGCATGAGGCATAAAGGAGTACTATGTGTATGTGACTTCACCTCGGAAATGGTGAAATCCTTAAAAGACAAGGATTGCGGATTTGCGAAACAACTGATGTATTGTGAATTTACTAGAAGAAACAGATGATATCCGTTGGGACAAAAACGGTGTTATGGGAAAGTTTGGGACACTTATCATTAGAATATAAGTGGTACCGAATGGAGAATTTGAAACGACTATAAGCACTAGCTAATTACTGATTCGAATAAATGGAATGTGGCCTCGGACAAATTACTACATTAATTATATTACTCGAGTACCAACCATCAGACGAGATTTTGTACTATATATCGAGAGTTCTCATCACCTCGTGATTGTGTTAAGGTTTCGTACATGGGTAATCTAAGTTATAGATGATAAAGAAAAGACATGGATATGGCGCAGTATACCAAATGTATTGGAAAAAGAATCATAGGAATTTGAAAATTGGAAATGGAGGCATAGAGCAGAGTATAAATAGATAATGATGTAAGTGCACCCAAAAGGGGGGAAGCGGATGAGAAAAAAAATGCAAGTATAAGATGCAATCTGTTATGTCCCGTGTTTTCGCATAATTGGAAATCGTGAAAATAATTAAGACTTGTAGGTTATAAGGTAATATTTTGATTTTAGTTAATATGACTATGTTGTTTATGAAAGTATTGGTGCAAAGACATCGGGGAAGGTCGAGGGTGAGAGTTGGAGTTTCGGAAATTAGTTTCTGGAATTGTGAAACGAGATTTTTACGAATTGGGCCAAGAAAAATTTGAATAAAAATTTAAGCCCAAGTTGGAGGGGTGGCCGGCCAAAGGCCATGGCCCAAGCCCCATTTAAGTGGTCATGTGAATAACATGTGACCACTTAATCAATCAATGTATATATCCATGTTTATCCATAGAAGGCTCAAGAAACAAATTGAACTCATCTTTGAGCTATATAGAGCTCTCGGTTGAACTCCCTTAAAAAGAAAGAAAAAAAAAATTCTAGTCTTGGCTTTTGATCCACAAAATCTTGGTCTTCTTGTATTTGTAGTAAGTTCAAGACGCTCTCCGACGTGACACAATTTGTTTGGCGAAAGAGCGACGTTTGCGGCAAATCGGAATTTCAAGAAAAGGTAAGGATTTTGCCACTTTTGTGTTATGGAACTTGTATGAATGTTATAATGATTGGAATAAGATGAGAATTATGTGGTAGTGATGCATGTGTGTGCAGCCGTAAGTGTGTGTGTGATGGTATGTGGTCGTGAGCCATGTTGTAGTGAAGGGATAATAGATTAAATTCTATTTAGTTCGTTAGTTGCGTCGTTGTGGCATTTGTGACGTAAATAAGGGTTTAATGAATCGAGTCGGCGTCGAACATGGTTGTATGTCATTATGGGAAATGATGCAACTTTTATATAGTTTTATATAATTATGAAAGTAAGATGCTAGAATGGGAACTAATGTTGTTGTTAATAAATTTGGGAGGAAACAATGCGAGTTAGTAGGTTCGTCGTAGTTGTTGACGTTTTGGATAGAATATGGAAAGTGGCGGATTACTTGATTTCATGTATATTGCATGGAATATGATTGAAATACGGTTGAATAACCTTGAATGAGTAAATGAATATGATAATGTCGATATTAGTTTGATATTGTGGAGTTTGAATGGAAGTTGTCGCTTGATGTAGAAAGGAAGAATGTTGACATTAGATTATCTCGTTGTGAATTATGATGTCTTTGGAATTGTGGGTTGTTGTTGTTGATATATTGAGCCGAGCTAAGCCTCGGGGATGTCATATGTATAGGGGAAGTGCTGCCGAAATTTCGGTAGACAAATATAAGGTTAGATGAATTCTTAAAATCTCGCAATTCCTAATTGGTAACTTTGACCATTTGTAGATTCTGAGCGAAACGGGATTTGAGTTTTGGACGAGCGTAAGACGTATATAAGGTATGTAAGGCTACCATATTCCTTCTTTTGGCATGTCTTAAGTATCCTAGGTTGATATCGGAGCCCCGGGGGCAATTCTGTTCCTGGAAATCCGAATTGGAAATCGAGCACTATTCATTCAATTGAATTGAACCTTAAAGTTCTCCTTTTGCTTGAAAAGTAATTAAATGTCCGGAACTTATGCAAATGTAATCAAATTGCTTCGGATCCTCCATGTATGATCCCATAGACTCCAAATGTTCGCGATTTATGTCCGCCACCTCGACTTGATCCGAGGTGGGCCCGCTAGCATCGAGATTCCCTTGTTTGCTCTATTATTCTCATTTTTTTATAATGTCGGCAAAACACTTTTGTTTATGAATTTGGCTATCATAAAATAATGTTTTGACTGCCACGATATTCTAAATTATAGCTTGAACCATAGATACTATGTTGGAAATACTTTTCTGAAACGAACCCCGTATTGACTAATTATTCGAACTATTTGACTAATGAGTTATAAATTTGACATATGATATTATCAAGTTTCAAAAGGTGTTTTGACTTATAAATTGCATTGGTTGCTCACGACTCCGCTCGTGCCCTTATTATGACTTCGTTCACCGGTTCCCGGGCCGGTTATGGTTCGTGCGCGTTATGATAAATTCGGCTGTATACTGTGTTACGGTTCCCGAGACTTCGCCATAGGGCCGGGTTTCGTTTGGAGTTATGCTGTGATATGGCTGGTGATGTGTTATTATGATATGTGTGTTCGGGGTTGTACGGAGATTTGAACCTTCTGGTGTTATGCTGTGTGTGGCACCAGCGTTGGAGTGGTGACCACGTTCCTGAGTTTTTGCATGATTTTACCTGCATTATGTATATATGTTTTCAGTACAGATTCTGATATACTGTTCAGTATTCCCCCTTTTGTATCCTACTTGTGTTCGGTTGTGGCTTATATTTCTGTACCCTATGCTTTACATACTTAGTACATCTTTCGTACTGACCCCCTTTTGTTATATCCCGTATTTCGTACATTCGGATAATTCGAGAAAGTCGTGGCAAGTTAAGGACAAGGTCATTGTCAAGGATGATTTTAATGTACGAGTTGTTTGGAATATTATTCATGAACAGTGGTAGTATGAAAATGTTGGGAAAGGCCAAGGGTAAAAAGAGGAATTTGCAAAATGTCCAATGAAAATAATGTGGAAGGTTAGGGGCAAAATAGTAATATTGAGAAAAGTCGAGGGGCAAAATAGTAATATTGAGAAAAGTCGAGGGGAAAAATGGGAATCTTACAAGAGTTTCATGAAAATTCCAAAAAAAAGAAGAAGGATGGCAAATAAGTCATCCTTGCTATAAATTGAAGAAATTTCTAGAAAAGAAGAAAGGAAAATAAAATAAGATAGGCATGTGCCATGCACATGACCTCTTAATAAATATGGCACATGGATGAAAATTCATCATATGCCTTGAGAAGGTTCATGAAAACTTGAGAGAAAAAGGAAAGAACAAGGAGAAAACCAAAGGGCCAATTTCGGCCATGGTCTCCAATTTTTGTCTCTTGAAAGTTTGTCCCAAAAATTATTTTCTTGTTGTATTCCTACCAATTCAAGGGTCCTCTACAACATGGTGGAGTTATTTTGGAAGATGGAGGGCTTGTTTCATCAATTTGAGACCTTAGCCAAGTGAAGAAGTTTGGATGAAAAGGTAAGAATTCAATCTTCTTTTAGGTATTATGGATGCTTGTGGATGTCGTGGTGTGTAGAAACGCATGGAAATCATGAAAATAATGTGTGTTGTAAGTAAGGCCGTGTGATGGTTGGGCCGTGTGTATGTTGTGATGAAAGTCATGAATTAATGTTAATTAGCATGTTTTGAATATTGTAGTGTGAAGAAAAGAATGAAAATTCTCCTTAGGTGTGTGTGTTGGGTGTGGGCCGAATGGCCCCTCTTGGTGTGTTGAAAAATAAACAAATTGTCGTTAGCGTTTTAGTTGCCGTCGTTAAGAATTCTGTGATGAGAAGTGGAAGTTTAGTGACTCAAAATAATGTTATGTTGGTTGTGGGATGATTTGGAAATTTATGTGAATTTTATGTAATTCTTGTATTTAGGAGAATTCCATTGTTAATGTGTGGGGTAATGGTATAAGTTATGAATTTGGAAGAGAAGAATGTGTTTGGTGTAGTTCTCGGATTTGGAGGAAATTTCGGGAGAGTTGGAGCCTTGTTTGAGTTGTGTGAAATATTGTGTGAATTGAATTTGATATTGAAGTGTTGTTAGAATAATTGTTGGTATTGTTGATAGATTGGCCGGGTTGAATTCCCGGATTACTGTTGATGTTGATTTGGGCCGAGCCATATTCTCGGGATGGTGTATTTACAGGGGAAATGCTGCCGAAATTTCGGCAGAATATAGGTGAATCCATTTGAAAGATTAAGACAAGGATTGGTTAAGATTGAATTCCTAACGTTTTGTAATTTACATTTGGTAAACATGACCATTTGTAGGTTTTGGAGGAAACGGGATTCGAATTTGGAGAAGCTTAAGGAGCGGAAAAGGTATGTAAGGCTTACCCTTCCTTTCTTTTGGCATGTCCTAGTTGTAATAGGCTATGATACGAGTCTCGAGGGAAACTCTATTCCTAGAAATCCGAGCTTGATTTTGATCCCTATTCATTCAGTGAAATTGAACTAAGAACCTTATGCTTTGATGGAAACATAGTTTGAACGTCCGTAACTTCTACAAAGGAAATCAGATTGCCCTGAACCCTTCATGGATGACTCTATAAGGCTAAATGTTCATAGTTTATATAAGCCACCTCGACTTAATCCGAGGTGGGCCCAGAATTCACGAACCCTATTTGTATTGCTCTATTGGACTCATTTCCGCATAGTAAATAAGAGGAACTTGGGCTATTGTTCTGGATATGTTATGAACTGTATGTACTCTCTGATATAAGTATCTGGAAATTCTGATATGAGTATTCCGATATAGGAATTTGGATACAAGTATTTTGCATATGGATATTTTGACAAAAGTATTTTGACATAAGTACTCCGATACAAGAAATTTAACGTAAACATTCTGATAGAAGTATTTTGGATATGAGAATCCCGACATAAGTATTCTGATATAACTATTTTGATATAAGTATTTTGACCTAAGCATTCTGACATAAGTATTCTGATATGAGTACTCCGACATAAGTATTTTAATATAAGCATTCTGATATGGGTAATCTGTTATGAATATTCTGATAGCACGTTCGATTATTCTATCGAGTTTGATTATATGTGCATTTGGTTTCTCACTACTCTGCTCGTGCATGTGTCATGATCTCTTTCACCGGGTCCCGGGCCGGTTTATATCGTGCGGATGGGCCGCCGAGTCCCTTGTCGGGGGGCCGGGTCCCATGTATGAATTCCGAAGTATGATGTGTCCGGTTCCGGGGTACTGTGGTATAAGTCCGTCCCCGGTTACTGTGTATATGTTACGAAGCATGATGTGTCCGGTTTCCCAGCGTGTGATCTGTCCCCGGGGTTACCGTGGTTATGATATGATGTGTTATGTGACGGAGATGTTCGAAGATATGAAATCTTCTGAAATGTGATATGTTGTGGCGCCAAAGGCAGGAGTGGCGACCACGTTCCTGTGCCCTATTATGATTCTGTCTGTCTGATTGGATTATGATATGATTCTGTCCCTCCGTCTGGATTATGATTTTGCCCGTCCGTCTGGATTAGGATTCTGTCTGTCCGTCTGGATTATGACTCTGTCCGTCCGTCTGGATCATAATTCTGTCCGCCCGTCTGGATTATAATTCTGTCCGTCCGTCTGGATTATGATTCTGTCCGGTATATTTCTGTCTGTCCGGTTGAATCACGTCTCTGTATGTTACACTTCTGATGATCTGATCTGGACCTTACATTCTGTACCTCTGGCTCTGATTATGATCATGTCAGTCACATTTTGTGCCCCAGATCTGTACGATGATTCTGCCAGCCAAACTCTGTATGTCCGTTTCGGATTTGGGTTCGATTTTGTTCGTTATATTTCTGTACTTCTGGTTCGGATTATGATTATACTTGTGACATTTTCGCTTTACATACTCGGTACATTTTCCGTACTGACCCCCTGTTCTTCGGGGGCTGCGTTTCATGCCGCGCAGGTACTCCCAGATGAGCTGAAGTTATTACAGGAGATGATCCAGCGGAGTTGGTAAGCTCCAATTGCTCCTGGAGTGCTGTCGAGTCAGAGTTGGTATGTTATGGTTCTGGACTTATATTAGAGACTTTGCAGACAGTGTCGTGGGTGTTGGTTGTCAGTCTGTAAGCGGCTCCGTCAGCCGATTTGTCAGTCTGTGATATATTGTACTGAATTCTGTATGATTGTGGATCCGTTAGGCTTCAAAGAATACTTTCTGGAAAAAAAAAATTACTATGCATTTTACCTTTTTCGATTTAAGAAGTTTGATGTGATTTTCTGTACAGAAGAAGTCTGAGGGTTCGCTCGGCCCTAAATAAGGGTCAGGTGCCCGTCACACCTTAGTAAGGTCTGGGTGTGACAGAGTGGTATCAGAGCAGGTCTGTCCTAGGGGTTGTCTGCAAAGTCGTGTCCGGTAGAGTCTTGTTTATGGGTATGTAGTGCGCCACATTTATAAACAGGAGGCTACGGGGCATCTAGGGATTGTTGACCTTCTTTCTGTCATATATCGTGCGATAGAGCCAAGTCATAGGAGAAAGAAATTCCATATGTAAGCCTTACATACGACGGAAGGGAGCAAGTAACGATATGGAATGGTTACAAGGGCAAGTCTGAAAATATTTGTTCTGTTACCTGAAACCGGAAGCTTTGTACGGCTGTGATTTGGTATGATATGATACGGTGCGATATGAAACGACACAATAGGATATAATACGATATAATACGATATGATATGATACGGTATGACATGATATGATGTGATATGGTCTGATGTGATATGATACGATATGATACGATACATGGAGGCCCCGGTTGGCTGGAGTATGGCATATACATGTATAATCTGTGAGATATTGTTGGTATTTGTTGCGTATAGACTCTGAGCAGTAAAGATGGAAAAAGGGTAAAATGGTAATTTTGAAAGAAAGGACGTGTTACGAACACGCCTCGAAATCTGTAAAACTTTGACTGGCTACAGATTATGTAGTAAAGGTCATACGCGGAAGTGGACGTGATTATATCAGCATTAAGGCACTGAATTCCACCAAAGTTTCGAGGTTAAGCGTGCTCAGGTGGGAGCAATTTCAGGATGGGTGACCCCCCTGGGAAGTATGCAAGAATTTTATATATTCCGATATAAGAGACGAATGGAAAGTTAAAATAACCCGAGTGGGATTAGAATATACGAGATGGTTGGAGATCATGAAAGGCCACACAGCACGCAATCAGATAGATTTGAGAACAAACGGAAAGAACGCTACGGCTTTGGAATTAGAATAGGCTTGAACAACGTTTAGAGGTAATGTGTGGCCTAGTTGAAAATAATTATGTATGCACATATGAATGCGTATGATGCCTTATTTGTGATTGCACTAGTGAATACGTGTGTCCCCGCGACCGGTGCTAGAATGCGAAAGGCACCAATTGAATAAGGGTACCGAGCTCCAAGTAACAATAACAAGGTAAATGGTACAAATGTTATAAAGTAGGCTTTTGTCATTCGTTCTATCTGTTAAGCTTGGAAAGTTCCGGTATAATGATATTGGAAAGGAAAGAGAGTAAGTGAAGCAAAAGCAAAAAGGTCAAACATTAGGAGGAAGCGAAAGGTAGGAAATATGACCGAATCGAACCTCCAGAAGAGGATGAAGTATGGTTATATGACATGAGAGAAAAGTGTGTGAGGGTTGAAAATTGACTTAAACAAGCGAAACCAAAGGAATCGCGACTACGACAAGGAATGTTGTCAAGGAATAGACAAACCCTGATTACATTATAAGTTAGTCTAGTGTGACGACATCTGGAAAAGAAAATGAGTATGGATATTAGAAAAGATGAAGGACAAGAAATGTGAATAAGCAGGATCTTCGAGAGAGCCTACAAACGATACATAAAACTATTTGTGTAGCAATTTGACGAACGAGTTTATGAATGAGCGAACAGGTTTTGATGAAATAATTCATGGTACAATGATCAGGGTGAGTAATGAAATGTCGACAAGAAAATTTTCGTAAATCACGGAAGCCTTAGTAGAAGTGGTCTGATTCTAATCAAAACTCTGTCTATTATACTTCTGCGCCTCTGATTTTGATGAGACTCTGTTTATTATGCCCCTGTACTTCTGAACTTGATTACGTTTCTGTCCGATATGCTTCTATGCGTCCGACCCAGTTATGAATCTGTTTGATATGACGTGGTATTACGACAACGTTGTAAGTACCGAGGAGTGTGACAAGAGGCAAAAGACGTTGATGGCAATTGTAACGTTGAAAAAGAGTTTGAAGGGAAGAAAGGAACCTCCTCGAAGGGTTACGAGACCCTATAAGGAGCCCCTAAAAGGGGGGGAGACCATATTATGTTAGACCAAAAGGGATTACCATATTCTTAAGTACCAGAAGGGAAACCTATGACATAAACCGAGGATTTGCGTAGAGGTCAAGGAGAATGAGGTGAAGGATAAGGTATGGGCACAAAGAAAAGAGTGACCACAAACGGGACCCCCGAAGTGCTACAAGACCTCATGAGATTAGTTGAACATTCGAGGACGAATGTTCTAAAGGGGGGGAGAATGTTATATCCCGTATTTCGTACGTTCGGATAATTCGAGAAAGTCGTGGCAAGTTAAGGACAAGGTCATTGTCAAGGATGATTTTAATGTACGAGTTGTTTGGAATATTATTCATGAACAGTGGTAGTATGAAAATGTTGGGAAAGGCCAAGGGTAAAAAGAGGAATTTGCAAAATGTCCAATAAAAATAATGTGGAAGGTTAGGGGCAAAATAGTAATATTGAGAAATTTTGAGGGGCAAAATGGGAATCTTACAAGAGTTTCATGAAAATTCCAAAAAAAAGAAGAAGGATGGCAAATAAGTCATCCTTGCTATAAATTGAAGAAATTTCTAGAAAAGAAGAAAGGAAAATAAAATAAGATAGGCATGTGCCATGCACATGACCTCTTAATAAATATGGCACATGGATGAAAATTCATCATATGCCTTGAGAAGGTTCATGAAAACTTGAGAGAAAAAGGAAAGAACAAGGAGAAAACCAAAGGGCCAATTTCGGCCATGGTCTCCAATTTTTGTCTCTTGAAAGTTTGTCCCAAAAATTATTTTCTTGTTGTATTCCTACCAATTCAAGGGTCCTCTACAACATGGTGGAGTTGTTTTGGAAGATGGAGGGCTTGTTTCATCAATTTGAGACCTTAGCCAAGTGAAGAAGTTTGGATGAAAAGGTAAGAATTCAATCTTCTTTTAGGTATTATGGATGCTTGTGGATGTCGTGGTGTGTAGAAATGCATGGAAATCATGAAAATAATGTGTGTTGTAAGTAAGGCCGTGTGATGGGTGGGCCGTGTGTATGTTGTGATGAAAGTCATGAATTAATGTTAATTAGCATGTTTTGAATATTGTAGTGTGAAGAAAAGAATGAAAATTCTCCTTAGGTGTGTGTGTTGGGTGTGGGCCGAATGGCCCCTCTTGGTGTGTTGAAAAATAAACAAATTGTCGTTAGCGTTTTAGTTGCCGTCGTTATGAATTCTGTGATGAGAAGTGCAAGTTTAGTGACTCAAAATAATGTTATGTTAGTTGTGGGATGATTTGGAAATTTATGTGAATTTTATGTAATTCTTGTATTTAGGAGAATTGTATTGTTAATGTGTGGGGTAATGGTATAAGTTATGAATTTGGAAGAGAAGAATGTGTTTGGTGTAGTTCTCGGATTTGGAGGCAATTTCGGGAGAGTTGGAGCCTTGTTTGAAATATTGTGTGAATTGAATTTGCTATTGAAGTGTTGTTAGAATAATTGTTGGTATTGTTGATAGATTGGCCGGGTTGAATTCCCGGATTACTGTTGATGTTGATTTGGGCTGAGCCATATTCTCGGGATGGTGTATTTACAGGGGAAATGCTGCCGAAATTTCGGCAGAATATAGGTGAATCCATTTGAAAGATTAAGACAAGGATTGGTTAAGATTGAATTCCTAACGTTTTGTAATTTACATTTGGTAAACATGACCATTTGTAGGTTTTGGAGGAAAAGGGATTCGAATTTGGAGAAGCTTAAGAAGCGGAAAAGGTATGTAAGGCTTACCCTTCCTTTCTTTTGGCATGTCCTAGTTGTAATAGGCTATGATACGAGTCTCGAGGGAAACTCTATTCCTAGAAATCCGAGCTTGATTTTGACCCCTATTCATTCAGTGAAATTGAACTAAGAACCTTATGCTTTGATGGAAACATAGTTTGAACGTCCGTAACTTCTACAAAGGAAACGAGATTGCCCTGATACCTTCATGGATGACTCTATAAGGCTAAATGTTCATAGTTTATATACGCCACCTCGACTTAATCCGAGGTGGGCCCATAATTCACGAACCCTATTTGTATTGCTCTATTGGACTTATTTCCGCATAGTAATTAAGAGGAACTTGGGCTATTGTTCTGGATATGTTATGAACTGTATGTACTCTCTGATATAAGTATCTGGAAATTCTGATATGAGTATTCCGATATAGGCATTTGGATACAAGTATTTTGCATATGGATATTTTGACAAAAGTATTTTGACATAAGTACTCCGATACAAGAAATTTGACGTAAACATTTTGATAGAAGTATTCGGATATAAGTATTTTGGATATGAGAATCCCGACATAAGTATTCTGATATAACTACTCTGATATAAGTATTTTGATATAAGTATTTTGACCTAAGCATTCTGACATAAGTATTCTGATATGAGTACTCCGACATATGTATTTTAATATAAGCATTCTGATATGGGTAATCTGTTATGAATATTCTGATAGCACGTTCGATTATTCTATCGAGTCTGATTATATGTGCATTTGGTTTCTCACTACTCTGCTCGTGCATGTGTCATGATCTCTTTCACCGGGTCCCGGGCCGGTTTATATCGTGCGGATGGGCTGCCGAGTCCCTTGTCGGGGGGCCGGGTCCCATGTATGAATTCTGAAGTATGATGTGTCCGGTTCCGGGGTACTGTGGTATATGTCCGTCCCCGGTTACCGTGTATATGTTACGAAGCATGATGTGTCCGGTTTCCCGGCGTGTGATCTGCCCCCGGGGTTACCGTGGTTATGATATGATGTGTTATGTGACGGAGATGTTCGAAGATATGAAATCTTCTGAAATGTGATATGTTGTGGCGCGAAAAGTAGGAGTGGCGACCCCGTTCCTGTGCCCTATTATGATTCTGTCTGTCTGATTGGATTATGATATGATTCTGTCCGTCCGTCTGGATTATGATTTTGCCCGTCCGTCTGGATTAGGATTCTGTGTGTCCGTCTGGATTATGACTCTGTGTGTCCGTCTGGATCATAATTCTGTCCGCCCGTCTGGATTATAATTCTGTCCGTCCGTCTGGATTATGATTCTGTCCGGTATACTTCTGTCTGTCCGGTTGAATAACGTCTCTGTATGTTACACTTCTGATGATCTGATCCGGACCTTACATTCTGTACCTCTGGCTCTGATTATGATCATGTCAGTCACATTTTGTGCCCCAGATATGTACGATGATTCTGCCAGCCAAACTCTGTATGTCCGTTTCGGATTTGGGTTCGATTCTGTTCGTTATATTTCTGTACTTCTGGTTCGGATTATGATTATACTTGTGACATTTTCGCTTTACATACTCGGTACATTTTTCGTACTGACCCCCTGTTCTTCGGGGGCTGCGTTTCATGCCGCACAGGTACTCCCAGATGAGCTGAAGTTATTACAGGAGATGATCCAGCGGAGTTGGTAAGCTCCAATTGCTCCTGGAGTGCTGTCGAGTCAGAGTTGGTATGTTATGGTTCTGGACTTATGTTAGAGACTTTGCAGACAGTGTCGTGGGTGTTGGTTGTCAGTCTGTAAGCGGCTCCGTCAGCCGATATGTCAGTCTGTGATATATTGTACTGAATTCTGTATGATTGTGGGTCCGTTCGGCTTCAAAGAATACTTTCTGAAAAAAAAAAATTACTATGCATTTTACCTTTTTCGATTTAAGAAGTTTGATGTGATTTTCTGTACAGAAGAAGTCTGAGGGTTCGCTCGGCCCTAAATAAGGGTCAGGTGCCCGTCACACCTTAGTAAGGTCTGGGTGTGACACCTTTCTTCGGGGGCTGCGTTTCATGCCCGCCGGTACAGACGCCGGTGATCCCACACTGTAGGCTCCACCTTCTGTTATTTCAGAGTGCTCCCCTTTGATCCGGAGCCCGCTTTTGGTACATATATCTTTTGTTATGTATATGTTACTGTATAGTTGACTATTTGGGGTACGGCGGGGCCCTGCCCCGTCATATGTCTTTGTTTTGATGTATAGAGGCCTGTAGTCATATATGTTGGTCGAGGGTCCTATATGTGTCTGTTTTGTTTACGATTTGCATCTTAATGCGGTCCGTCTATTTTGGTGGCCAAACTGGCCCATATGTTTGCATCAGTGTATATATGATCGGCGATGTGTATTCCGCCTCTCCTTTTGGCTTTGGATATGATATCTTTGCAAGTGTGACCGCTTAAGACAATATTTGATTTTAAATCTGTTTCAATGAATAATACGAGATCTGAGATAATCGATAATATGACGATTTGGTATGTTGTTTGTTCGGTTGCCCAAGTAGGGCGCCAGTCGCGGCCCACGGGGCTGGGTCGTGACAAAAGTGGTATCAGAGCAGTTTGTCCTCGGAATGTCTACAGGCCGTGTCTCGTAGAGTCTTGTTTATCGGTGTGTTGTGCACCACATCTATAAACAGGAGGCTATAGGGCATTTAGGGTGTTACCTTTCTTTGGAATCTTAGATCGTGCGATAGAGCTGTGCTATTAGGATGATTCTGATCTGATTGGTTATTGTGTTTGCAGTGATGCCTCCGAAGAAGGCAACGGTGGCCCAGAAGGGCAAGGCAGGGATAGGAGAGACCAGTCGGGCACAGCGAGTTACCCGGGCTCGTGTTTATGATTTGCCCGAGGTTGTGCCCCATTCAGAGGGATCCGCTACACCACCACCGGCGGAGCCTGGAGCAGGTCCATCAGCAGCTCCAGGGGCCCGAGTACCCGCACCCGAGCCTCCAGCTCCTCAGCCAAGGGCGAAGGACAGGACACTGAGAGAGGCTGTGCAGTTATTGACCACTCTGGTAGCGGGACAGGCTCGCAGGCGCGGGCGGAGAGATGATGATGATGATGACAGGCGTGACAGCCTGAGGGTTCGAGAGTTCCTATTATGTGGTCCTCCAGAGTTTTTCGGGTCTAAGCCAGACGAGGACCCCCATGACTTTATTCGGGGGATGCGGCGCTCACTAGATTTGGTCAGGGCTTCAGAGACTGAGTCTATTGAGTTGGCTTCGCATAGGCTACGGGATGTTGCTGCTCGCTGGTATGAGTGCTGGGAGCTATCCAGGGGTGAGGGTGCTCCCCCAGCTACTTGGGACGAGTTCGTGACTGCTTTCACTCGCCACTTTTTGCCCCCAGAGTTACGGCGGGTGCGGGTTGATCGATTTTTGCATCTGCAGCAGAGGGATCGGAGCGTTCGTGAGTATAATATGGAGTTTGATTCTTTGGCCCTGTACGCACCTGCCATAGTAGCAGATATGGCCGATCGTATGCACAGATATGTGATGGGGTTAGAACGCTACTTGATTGATGGCTGCATGGCAGTGGCATTACAGACAGACAAGGATATCACCCGACTACAGGCCTATGCTCTGGGTATGGAGGACCGACACAGGGCCGATTATTCCAGTAGAGATCGGGATAGGATGCCGCCCAAGAGGGCCAGATCCGCAGGCTATTCTGGAGATTCTCGAGGCGGACAGCCTCAGCAGCAGCAGTCAAGTAGACATCTTCCTCCGTCAGGCCGGGGTATACAGTCAGCCAGCAGGAGATTTGACAGTGCAGGACAGTCTGGGGCCGGTCAGAGCTCCAGAGCGTCAGGGTCACAGATATCCAGAGGTCCCAGTCAGCCCAGACCACCCAGGCCCCGCTGTTCTCATTGCGGGAAATCGCACCCGGGGGAGTGTTATCGAGTTACTGGGGCCTGTTTTTCATGCGGCGGTCAGGGCCATATTATGCGAGATTGTCCGTTGGCAAGCGGTTCAGGTAGTGTAGCTCAGCCGACGGGATCAGCCGCTGGTTCATCATTTGCTACATCAGTTGTACGCCCTGCGGGGCGAGGTATGCCGGCACCGGCGGGACGCGGTCGAGGCCGTGGCAGTGCTTCGGGTTCTAGCGGTCCCTCGAACCGCATATACGCATTGGCCAGCCGCCAGGATCAGGAGGCTTCGCCGAATGTCGTCACAGGTACATTACTGGTTTTCTCCCGATCAGTATATGCACTGATCGATCCTGGTTCTACTTTATCATATATTTCCCCGCTCGTTGCTAGTAAAATTGGGATAGTGTCTGAGCCTATAGAGCCATTTGAAGTGGCTACCCCGGTTGGAGACTGTATTATAGCGAGGCAGGTATATAGGGATTGTTCTGTGACTATATGTGATCGCTGCACTAAAGCTGACTTGGTAGAGTTAGATATGCTGGAATTCGATGTCATTATGGGCATGGACTGGTTAGCTTCCTGTTATGCTAATGTTGACTGCCATAAAAAGGTAGTCCGTTTTCAGTTTCCAGGGGAACTAGTTATAGAGTGGTTCGGGTCTACAGCATCGCCGAGGAGTAAGTTTATTTCGTATCTCAAGGCTAAGAAGATGATTCAGAAAGGTTATGTCTATCATTTGGTTCGTGTGCCCGATACTACAGCCGAGACACCTACTCTTCAGTCTGTTCCGGTTGTTAATGAATTCCCAGATGTGTTTCCAGATGAGCTTCCGGGTCTTCCGCCTGAACGGGAGATAGATTTCACTATAGAGTTGTTGCCGGATACGCAGCCTATATCTATTCCTTCGTACAGAATGGCACCGGCTGAATTGAAGGAATTGAAAGAGCAGCTGAAAGATCTGTTGGATAAAGGCTTTATCAGACCCAGCACATCACCCTGGGGAGCGCCGGTATTATTTGTAAGAAAGAAAGATGGGTCACTGCGAATGTGTATTGATTATCGGCAATTAAATAAGGTGACTATAAAGAATAAATATCCCCTCCCCCGGATTGATGATTTGTTTGATCAGTTGCAGGGTTCCAAATATTTTTCAAAGATAGATTTGCGCTCGGGTTATCATCAGGTGCGAGTGCGAGAATCAGATATCCCGAAGACTGCTTTCAGGACCCGGTACGGGCATTATGAATTCAGAGTGATGTCATTCGGGCTGACTAATGCTCTAGCGGTATTCATGGATCTGATGAATCGGGTATTTCGGCCTTTTCTGGATATGTTCGTGATTGTGTTTATCGATGATATTCTGATTTATTCGCGATCAGCAGAGGAGCATTCGGATCATTTGAGGACAGTACTTCGTATTCTTCGCCAACAGAAATTGTATGCTAAATTTTCCAAATGTGAATTCTGGTTAACTTCTGTGGCATTTTTGGGACATATTGTCGGAGCAGATGGTATTCGGGTCGATACGCAGAAGATTGAAGCTGTACAGAATTGGCCCAGGCCTACTACACCGACAGAGGTACGCAGTTTTTTGGGGTTAGCCGGGTATTACCGACGGTTCGTGCAGAACTTTTCTTCAATTGCGGCACCACTAACGAAGCTTACTCAGAAAGCAGAAAAATTTTTGTGGACTGATGCCTGTGAGCGCAGCTTTCAGACGTTGAAAGAAAAATTAATTACAGCTCCAGTTTTAGCTCTTCCAGAAGGGTCAGATGGGTATGTGGTCTATTATGACACCTCTGGTATTGGGATAGGTTGTGTGCTGATGCAGCACGGTCGAGTTATAGCCTATGCTTCCCGGCAGCTCAGACCACACGAGAAGAATTATCGCACTCATGATCTTGAGTTAGCCGCGGTGATTCATGCTTTGAAAATTTGGCGGCATTACTTATATGGGGTCCATGTTGACATTTATACGGACCACAAGAGTCTCCAGTATATTCTTAAACAGAAAGAACAAAATTTGCGGCAGAGAAGATGGCTTGAATTATTGAAGGATTATGACGTTGATATTCTGTACCATCCTGGGAAAGCCAATGTGGTAGCGGATGCACTTAGCCGCAAGTCCATGGGCAGTTTGGCTGATGTACAATCTGGTAAGAAAGACTTGGTTCGTGAAATTCATCAGTTAGCCAGCCTTGGATTTCGTTTGGCAGATTCTGGAGGTACTGCAATTTCTGTTCGGGCAGTTGCTGAATCATCAATTATAGAAGAGGTAAAGCAGCGTCAGTTCAAAGATCCTATTCTGGTTCAGTACAGGAATGTGGCCCTTAATAAAGAAAAGACTCCGTTTGAAATTTCGCCTGAAGGGGTATTATTATATGAAGGCAGATTCTGTGTACCGGATGTTGCAGGCCTACGGCGACAAATCATGGGCGAGGCGCATAATGCACGGTATTCTGTTCATCCTAGTTCCACTAAAATGTATCATGATCTCAGGTGTTTGTATTTGTGGGATGGTATGAAGAAAGATATTGCCGAGTTTGTTGGTCAGTGCCCAAATTGTCAACAAGTTAAAATTGAACATCAGAAGCCCGGTTGGAAATGGGAGATGATTAATATGGATTTCGTTGTTGGGTTACCGCGCACTCCACGCAGGTATGATTCTATTTGGGTTATTGTTGACAGATTGACGAAATCAGCCCATTTTCTTCCAGTCCGGACTACTTATTCGGCTGAGGACTATGCTAGATTGTACATCAGAGAGATAGTCAGACTTCACGGAGTCCCTGTATATATTATTACCGACCGAGGTGCCCAGTTTACGGCAAATTTTTGGAGGTCATTCCAGGAGGGATTAGGGACACAGGTGAGCCTTAGTACAGCTTTTCATCCTCAGTCCGACGGGCAGGCCGAGCGCACTATTCAGACGCTGGAAGATATGTTGCTAGCCTGCGTTATTGATTTCAGAGGCAGCTGGGATGATCATTTGCCGCTTATTGAATTTGCTTATAATAATAGTTATCACTCCAGCATTCAGATGGCACCGTACGAAGCTCTTTATGGCAGAAAATACAGATCTCCTATTGGTTGGTTCGATGTGGGCGAAACTAAATTAATTGGGCCAGATGTGATCCAGGAAGCAGTAGATAAAGTGAAACTTATTCGGGAGAGATTATTGGCTGCACAGAGTCGACAGAAGGCATATGCCGACAGACGACGTCGACCATTAGAGTTCCAGATTGGCGACTGGGTATTTTTGAGGGTGTCACCTATGAAGGGTGTTATGAGATTCGGTAAAAAGGGTAAGCTGAGTCCGCGATATATTGGGCCATATCAGATCATTCGGAAGATAGGCGAGGTCGCCTATGAGCTAGACTTACCATCCGATTTGGAGGCCGTACACCCGGTATTTCATGTGTCTATGCTGCGAAAATGTATTGGTGATCCTTCCAGAATATTCCCAGTGGACGCTATTCAGGTAACGGAAGATCTATCTTATGAAGAGCAGCCTATAACTATTCTGGATCGACAGGTAAGGAGACTACGCACTAAAGAAGTGCCTTCCGTTAAAGTCCTGTGGCGCAACAACAACCGGGAAGAGATGACCTGGGAGGCGGAAGATGAGATAAAGAAGAAGTATCCCTACTTGTTTCCCACGCCCACAGGTAATCTAAACTTTTCAGTTGTTGTGTTGTTTGACAGATGAATTATGTATGCTATCTACAAGAGGGACTTCCTGTCACGACCCAGCCCCGTGGGCCGCGACTGGCACCCTACCTGGGTACCCAGACCAAATCGCATATTTATTTCCGAATCTAAACTTATTTCAGAATTTTCAAGAAGTTATATCAAACATAATTTATATCGAAAATATGTCTTAAGCGGTCATATCAAATCAAACTCAAACAAAGCGGCGGAATAGACATCGCCGGTCAAAATACAAATATATACAAAAGGGCCATTTGGGGCCATCATATCAAACAGACCGCTTTAAGACCCGAAAGCAAAATCAAACAATAAACACATAGGACCCTCGCCCCACATATATGACTACAGGTCTCTACGAACTCAAAACAAAGACATGTGGCGAGACAGGGCCCCGCCGTACCCAAATAGTCAGACATACCAAATATATACAAAACAAAAGAGTCTGTACCAAAAGTGGGCTCCGGATCGGATAAGAGTACTCCGGAATAGCAAGAAGTGAAGCCTACTGCGGAGGGTCACCGATATCTGCACCTGCGGGCATAAAACGCAGCCCCCGAAGAAAGGGGGTCAGTACGAAATATGTACTGAGTATGTAAAGCACGGAGTACAGAATTATAGATCAAAACCGAAAGCAAATCAAATGTCAAAGTGGGGTACAAACTGGTATGTCAAAGTCTGTATCGAAATCATATACGTATATACTATGCAAATGAAATCATGCAAACGCTTAGGAACGTGGTCGCCACCCCAACGCTGACGCCACACACAGCATAACACCAGAAGGTTTCAAATCTCCGTACATCCCCGAACATAATCATAATCATCGGTGAGCGTATCGCATCCCGAGCCATATCACAGCATAACTCCAAACGGAACCGGGCCCTATGGCGAAGCCTCGGGAACCGTAACACAGCATACAGCCGAATTTATCATACAGCGCACGAATCAAAACCGGCCCGGGAACCGGCGAACGAAGTCATAATAGGGCACGAGCGGAGTCGTGAGCAAACAAATGCAAATCGTCTTTCAGAATAGTGTTTCAAAACAAAGTAAAATCATAAATCATATCATATTACAAAATAGTCGAATACTTAGTCGATATAAAATTTCATTTCGCCAAACGTTTCCAAAATGGTCCATATAATTCAAAACATAGGTTAGCGTATCGAATTGTCCGAACCTACCCCGTAGGAAGATGTCTCAAGGATCCGAAGTAATATTTACAACTTTATTATCAAAGATGGCCCGAAGAGTAAATCGGGCATTTTGGGGTAGCGGACCCACCTCGAGTCGAAGTGAGGTGGCGAGCATATTTTTTTATGAGCATTTATATGCCAAGGGTCATACATAATCATTTCTAGGTTACCCGACCACATTTTGATAGGTTTCGGACGAATAGTGGCATTCTAGCCAAATTGGAGCCTTTAGGCTTCAATAGAATTGAATGAATAGTAACTTTTCTGTGGATCGGGTTTCGAGGAGCAGAAATGCTCCGAAAGGTCTTCTATTCGACTGACACACTAAGATATGCCAAATGAAAGAGTGGGAGGCTTTACATACCTCACAGACGTCGTAAGCTCTTCCAAATGTCTCGTCCCGTTTCGTCAAAAATCTGCAAATGGTCAAAGTTACCAAATGAGATCCTTAGGCTTAGAAATGCCTTTAACTTCACAATTGCCTACCGAAATTTCGGCAGCACTTCCCCTATAAATCTAACATCCCCGAGGCATAGCTCGGCTCAAATTAACCAACTACAACAGCCCACACATCAACAACCAAAACAAACAACAATAACACCATTCTAGTTTCAAAGTTTTTCATGACTTCTTAAGTTGGCAACTTTTCATTCAAACTTTCACAACTCCAATTCTATACCTACATAATTGTATGTATTCCCACATTCAAACTTATACAATCACATTCTAATTACCAACCATGCCATACACGAAATTGCATAAAAATCCATTATTTCCCAAATTCTTCAAAACATCTAAAATGCACTTACGAACATTCTAACTCACGTAGTTTCATTCCGAATTCATCAACATCGATATAGATTCACATCTAAAGTCCATAACACCCAAGATATACATTGATATACATAAAGATACCGAAGGTATACGCTTTCCGATAATATTCAACATCATTTTTAAATGCCAATTTCATTCACCAATTAATCATTTACGATATAAGGGCCACAACAACACATTCTACCAACTTAAACAAGATCAATTCACACCAATTTTCCCATCTATGGCTCACGGCCAAACCTACTACAAACACACACCCACACGTTTCCATTTATGTCCAAATTACGGGATTCTCGTCTACTTCCAATCTTTAACCCATTCATAGCAATTCTACAACATTAGAGGGTGAGAATTCATACCTTTCTTGAAACCCCGACTTGTCGAAAACGTCGTCCTCGTGCCAAACTAATTATACCATGTCGGAGAGCGTCTTGAGCACTTCACAAATATGTAGAAACCAAGATTATTGAACCACCACACAAGCTTGGGATTTTTTTTCCTTTTCTTTCTCTCTAGCTCTCGGCCGAAACCTTATTTTTGGGTGTTCTTGATTTTGTGAGTTGTTTCTTGGATAATACTAAGTATAATTCATATATATCTATTTAGGGGTCATGTGCATAGCACATGACCCTTTTAAAA
Organism: Lycium barbarum; assembly: GCF_019175385.1. Taxonomy (NCBI): domain Eukaryota; kingdom Viridiplantae; phylum Streptophyta; class Magnoliopsida; order Solanales; family Solanaceae; genus Lycium; species Lycium barbarum. The sequence continues at coordinate 49,753,371 of NC_083346.1, forward strand.
TGGGTTTGGGCCTATAACATGGCCGGATCCCCCCTCTTCCATTGTTGGGCTTCAATTGCATTTGTAGTTTCTTGGCCCAATGCTTAAAAATCCCGTTTTGTAATTCCCGAAACTAATTTCCGAAATTCCAAATTTATCCTCGGCCTTCCCCGAGGTCTTAGCATTAAAGATTACACAACCAACATAGTCATATTCTCAAAAATTAATTTATGCCCTTCTAACACCCGAGTCGTAGTTATTTCCCGATTTCCAACTGTGCGAAAACACGGGGCCTAACATTCTCCCCCCCTTAGGAACATTCGTCCCCGAATGTTAAACAAATCTTATGAAGGCTCACAAGCACAACGGGAAAACCATCTTATATAAATAGCACACATGGTCCATCCGTTCATTGGTACAACAAATACAGAAATCTAGATTACAGGAGGCGTAGGGAATAAATGGGGAAATCTCTTCTTCATCTCATCCTCTGCCTCCCAAGTCATCTCTTCACGGTTGTTATTGCGCCACAGAACCTTGACAGAAGGCACTTCCTTAGTGCGCAATCTCCTCACCTGACGATCCAGAATAGATACAGGCTGCTCGTCATAAGATAACTGCTCCGTCACCTGAATGTCGTCAACTGGGAATATCCTGGCAGGATCACCAATGCATTTCCGCAACATAGACACATGAAACACCGGGTGTACGGCCTCCAAGTCGGATGGTAAGTCCAGCTCATAGGCGACCTCGCCTATCTTTCGCACGATCTGATACGGTCCAATGTACCGGGGGCTCAACTTACCCTTTTTACCGAATCTCATGACACCCTTCATGGGCGACACCTTCAGGAATACCCAGTCGCCAATCCGGAACTCTAACGGTCGACGTCGTCTATCTGCATAAGCTTTCTGTCGACTCTGAGCAGCCAATAATCGTTCTCGAATAAGCTTTACCTTATCTACAGCCTCCTGGATTACATCTGGCCCAATCAACTTAGTCTCGCCCACGTCAAACCAGCCAATAGGAGATCTGCATCTCCTGCCATAAAGGGCCTCGTACGGAGCCATCTGAATGCTGGAGTGATAACTGTTATTATAGGCAAACTCAATAAGCGGCAAATGATCATCCCAGCTGCCCCTGAAATCAATAACGCAGGCCCGCAACATATCTTCGAGCGTCTGAATAGTGCGCTCGGCCTGCCCGTCGGACTGAGGGTGAAAAGCTGTACTGAGACTCACCTGAGTCCCTAATCCCTCCTGAAATGACCTCCAGAAATTTGCTGTAAACTGGGTACCTCGGTCAGTAATAATAGATATCGGGACTCCGTGAAGTCTGACTATCTCTCTGATATACAATCTGGCATAGTCCTCAGCCGAATAAGTAGTCCGAACCGGAAGGAAATGGGCTGATTTCGTCAGCCTGTCAACAACAACCCAGATAGAGTCGTACCTGCGTGGAGTGCGCGGTAATCCAACGACAAAATCCATATTAATCATCTCCCATTTCCAGGCTGGAATTTCCATCTCCTGCAATAATCCACCGGGCTTCTGATGCTCGATCTTAACTTGCTGGCAGTTCGGGCACTGACTAACAAACTCAGCAATATCTTTCTTCATGCCGTCCCACCAATACAAACACCTGAGGTCCCGATACATTTTAGTGGAACCAGGATGGACAGAATACCGGGCACAATGTGCCTCGCCCATAATCTGCCGTCGTAAGCCCGCAACGTCCGGTACACAGAACCTGCCGTCGTACAATAATACTCCCTCAGGTGAGATCTCAAACTGGGTCTTTGTCTTATTAAGGGCCGCCTCTCTGTACTGAATCAAAATAGGATCCTCAAACTGGCGCTGCTTTACCTCCTGAATAATAGATGACTCAGCAACCGGGCGAACAGAAAACCCAGAATCTCCAGAATCTATCAAACGGACTCCGAGGCTGGCCAGCTGATGAATATCACGAACCAGGTCTCTCTTATCAGATGGGACATCCGCTAGGCTGCCTACGGACTTGCGGCTAAGCGCATCAGCTACCACGTTGGCTTTCCCTGGATGGTACAGAATATCAACATCGTAATCCTTTAGTAGCTCCAGCCACCTCCGCTGCCGCAAGTTTAGCTCCTTCTGCTTAAAAATATACTGAAGGCTCTTATGGTCCGTATAGATATCAACGTGGACCCCATATAAATAATGCCGCCAAATCTTCAAGGCATGAATCACCGCGGCCAGCTCAAGATCATGAGTGGGATAGTTCTTCTCGTGCGGTCTGAGCTGCCGGGAAGCATAGGCTATAACCCGACCGTGCTGCATCAATACACACCCTATCCCAATACCAGAGGCGTCACAATATACAACATACCCGTTAGACCCCTCTGGAAGAGCCAAAACTGGCGCTGTGATCAATCTCTCCTTCAGCATCTGAAAGCTGCGCTCGCAGGCATCTGACCACTGGAATTTTGCTGCCTTCTGGGTAAGCCTCGTCAGTGGTGCTGCAATAGAAGAGAAATCCTCCACAAACCTGCGATAATACCCAGCCAATCCCAGAAAACTGCGCACCTCAGTCGGTGTGGTAGGTCTGGGCCAATTCTGCACAGCCTCAATCTTCTGCGTATCGACCCGAATACCGTCTGCGCCGACAATATGACCCAAGAATGCCACAGAAGTCAACCAGAACTCGCATTTAGAGAATTTAGCATATAACTCCTGCTGACGGAGAATGCCAAGTACCGTCCGTAAGTGATCTGAATGCTCCTCGGCTGATCGCGAGTAAATCAGGATATCATCAATAAATACTATAACAAACATGTCCAGGAAAGGCCGAAATACCCGGTTCATCAGATCCATAAATACTGCAGGAGCATTAGTCAGCCCGAAAGACATAACTCTGAACTCATAATGCCCGTACCGGGTCCTGAAAGCAGTCTTCGGGATATCAGACTCCCGTACTCGCACCTGGTGATAGCCTGAGCGCAGATCTATCTTGGAGAAGTGTCTAGCGCCCTGCAGCTGATCAAACAAATCATCAATCCGGGGAAGGGGGTATTTATTCTTAATAGTCACCTTATTCAGCTGCCGGTAGTCAATACACATCCGCAGCGACCCATCCTTCTTTTTGACAAATAATACCGGCGCTCCCCAGGGTGACGTGCTGGGTCTGATAAAACCCTTATCCAGCAAATCTTTCAGCTGCTCCTTCAACTCCTTCAGCTCTGCTGGTGCCATCCTATACGGAGGAATAGATATAGGCTGCGTATCCGGCATCAACTCGATAGAAAAATCAATCTCCCGCTCAGGCGGAAGGCCAGGAAGCTCCTCAGGAAAAACATCTGGAAACTCACTGACGACCGGGACAGACTGAAGGGTAGGTACCTCTGCTGCAGTATCGTGCACACGGACCAAATGATAGATATAACCCTTCTGGATCATCTTCTTAGCCTTGAGGTATGAAATAAACTTACCCCTCGGCGATGCAGTCGATCCGAACCACTCTATAACTGGTTCCCCCGGAAACTGGAAACGGACTACCTTTTTCTGGCAGTCGACATTAGCATAACAGGAAGACAACCAGTCCATACCCATAATGACGTCAAACTCAAACATGTCTAGCTCTACCAAATCAGCCTTAGTGGTACGATCATAAATGGTCACAGAACAATCCCTATAGATCTGTCTCGCTACAATAAAATCCCCAACTGGCGTAGCTACCTCGAATGGCTCTATAGGCTCAGACACGATCCCAATCTTACTAGCAACGAGCGGGGAAATATATGATAAAGTAGAGCCAGGGTCAATCAATGCATATACAGATCTGGAGAAAACCAGTAATGTACCTGTGACGACGTTTGGCGAAGCCTCCTGATCCTGGCGGCTGGCCAAAGCATATATGCGGTTCGAGGGACCGCTAGAACCTGAAGCGCCACCGCGGCCTCGACCGCGCCCTGCCGGTGCTGGAATACCCCGCCCTCCAGGGCGTGCAACAGATGGAACAGAGGAAGAACCGGCGGCTGACCCTGTCTGCTGAGCCGCATTACCCGAACCACTGGCTAATGGGCAGTCTCTCATAAAGTGGCCCTGACCGCCACAAGAAAAACAAGCTCCCGTCGCTCGGTAACACTCCCCGGGATGAGACTTCCCGCAATGTGGACAACGGGGTCTAGGTGGTCTGGCCTGACTGGGACCCCTGGATACCTGCGATCCTGCCACTCTGGAGCCCTGACCGGCCCCAGACGATCCCATACTGTCGAATCTCCGGCTACCTGACTGAGTACCCCGGCCGGAAGGAGGGAAATATCTATCAGACTGCTGCTGCTGCTGAGGCTGTCCGCCTCGAGAATCTGCTGAATAACCCGCGGATCTAGCCCTCTTGGGCGGCCTCCTGTCTCTATCTCTGCCAGCAGGATCAGATCTGCGACGGTCCTCCATACCCATCGCATAGGCCTGAAGCCGGGAAATATCCATGTCTGCCTGCAGTGATACGGCCATACAGCTGTCTACCAAATACCGGTCCAATCCCATAACATAGCGGTGCATCCGATCGGACATATCTGCTACCACGGCCGGTGCATATCGGGCCAGAGAATCAAACTCAAGGCTATACTCGCGAACACTCCGACCCCTCTGCTGCAGACGTAAAAATCGATCAGCCCGTGCCCGCCGCAACTCTGGTGGCAAAAAGTGGCGGGTGAATGCTGTCACAAACTGATCCCAAGTGGCTGGAGGGGCACCCTCTCCCCTAGACAGCTCCCAAGTCTCATACCAGTGGGTGGCCACATCTCGAAGCCGGTGCGAAGCCAGCTCAACTGACTCAGTCTCTGAAGCCCTGACCAAGTCCAGTGAGCGTCGCATCCCCCGAATAAAGTCGTGGGGCTCCTCGTCGGGCTTAGACCCGAAGAACTTTATATGCCAAGGGTCATACATAATCATTTCTAGGTTACCCGACCACATTTTGATAGGTTTCGGACGAATAGTGGCATTCTAGCCAAATTGGAGCCTTTAGGCTTCAATAGAATTGAATGAATAGTAACTTTTCTGTGGATCGGGTTTCGAGGAGCAGAAATGCTCCGAAAGGTCTTCTATTCGACTGACACACTAAGATATGCCAAATGAAAGAGTGGGAGGCTTTACATACCTCACAGACGTCGTAAGCTCTTCCAAATGTCTCGTCCCGTTTCGTCAAAAATCTGCAAATGGTCAAAGTTACCAAATGAGATCCTTAGGCTTAGAAATGCCTTTAACTTCACAATTGCCTACCGAAATTTCGGCAGCACTTCCCCTATAAATCTAACATCCCCGAGGCATAGCTCGGCTCAAATTAACCAACTACAACAGCCCACACATCAACAACCAAAACAAACAACAATAACACCATTCTAGTTTCAAAGTTTTTCATGACTTCTTAAGTTGGCAACTTTTCATTCAAAGTTTCACAACTCCAATTCTATACCTACATAATTGTATGTATTCCCACATTCAAACTTATACAATCACATTCTAATTACCAACCATGCCATACACGAAATTGCATAAAAATCCATTATTTCCCAAATTCTTCAAAACATCTAAAATGCACTTACGAACATTCTAACTCACGTAGTTTCATTCCGAATTCATCAACATCGATATAGATTCACATCTAAAGTCCATAACACCCAAGATATACATTGATATACATAAAGATACCGAAGGTATACGCTTTCCGATAATATTCAACATCATTTTTAAATGCCAATTTCATTCACCAATTAATCATTTACGATATAAGGGCCACAACAACACATTCTACCAACTTAAACAAGATCAATTCACACCAATTTTCCCATCTATGGCTCACGGCCAAACCTACTACAAACACACACCCACACGTTTCCATTTATGTCCAAATTACGGGATTCTCGTCTACTTCCAATCTTTAACCCATTCATAGCAATTCTACAACATTAGAGGGTGAGAATTCATACCTTTCTTGAAACCCCGACTTGTCGAAAACGTCGTCCTCGTGCCAAACTAATTATACCATGTCGGAGAGCGTCTTGAGCACTTCACAAATATGTAGAAACCAAGATTATTGAACCACCACACAAGCTTGGGATTTTTTTTCCTTTTCTTTCTCTCTAGCTCTCGGCCGAAACCTTATTTTTGGGTGTTCTTGATTTTGTGAGTTGTTTCTTGGATAATACTAAGTATAATTCATATATATCTATTTAGGGGTCATGTGCATAGCACATGACCCTTTTAAAATGGGTTTGGGCCTATAACATGGCCGGATCCCCCCTCTTCCATTGTTGGGCTTCAATTGCATTTGTAGTTTCTTGGCCCAATGCTTAAAAATCCCGTTTTGTAATTCCCGAAACTAATTTCCGAAATTCCAAATTTATCCTCGGCCTTCCCCGAGGTCTTAGCATTAAAGATTACACAACCAACATAGTCATATTCTCAAAAATTAATTTATGCCCTTCTAACACCCGAGTCGTAGTTATTTCCCGATTTCCAACTGTGCGAAAACACGGGGCCTAACACTTCCCCGCTATGCTTATAAGACTAATTTAACATTCGGGGACGAATGTTCTAAAGGGGGGGAGAATGTTATGTCCCGTGTTTTCGCATAATTGGAAATCGTGAAAATAATTAAGACTTGTAGGTTATAAGGTAATATTTTGATTTTAGTTAATATGACTATGTTGTTTATGAAAGTATTGGTGCAAAGACATCGGGGAAGGCCGAGGGTGAGAGTTGGAGTTTCGGAAATTAGTTTCTGGAATTGCGAAACGAGATTTTTACGAATTGGGCCAAGAAATATTTGAATAAAAATTTAAGCCCAAGTTGGAGGGGTGGCTGGCCAAAGGCCATGGCCCAAGCCCCATTTAAGTGGTCATGTGAATAACATGTGACCACTTAATCAATCAATGTATATATCCATGTTTATCCATAGAAGGCTCAAGAAACAAATTGAACTCATCTTTGAGCTATTTAGAGCTCTCGGCCGAACTCCCTTAAAAAGAAAGAAAAAAAAAATTCTAGCCTTGGCTTTTGATCCGCAAAATCTCGGTCTTCTTGTATTTGTAGTAAGTTCAAGACGCTCTCCGACGTGACACAATTAGTTTGGCGAAAGAGCGACGTTTGCGGCAAATCGGAATTTCAAGAAAAGGTAAGGATTTTGCCACTTTTGTGTTATGGAACTTGTATGAATGTTATAATGATTGGAATAAGATGAGAATTATGTGGTAGTGATGCATGTGTGTGCAGCCGTAAGTGTGTGTGTGATGGTATGTGGCCGTGAGCCATGTTGTAGTGAAGGGATAATAGATTAAATTCTATTTAGTTCGTTAGTTGCGTCGTTGTGGCATTTGTGACGTAAATAAGGGTTTAATGAATCGAGTCGGCGTCGAAAATGGTGGTATGTCGTTATGGGAAATGATGCAAATTTTATATAGTTTTATATAATTATGAAAGTAAGATGCTAGAATGGGAACTAATGTTGTTGTTAATAAATTTGGGAGGAAAGAATGCGAGTTAGTAGGTTCGTCATAGTTGTTGACGTTTCGGATAGAATATGGAAAGTGGCGGATTACTTGAATTCATGTATATTGCATGGAATATTATTGAAATACGGTTGAATAACCTTGAATGAGTAAATGAATATGATAATGTCGATATTAGTTTGATATTGTGGAGTTTGAATGGAAGTTGTCGCTTGATGTAGAAAGGAAGAATGTTGACATTAGATTATCTCGTTGTGAATTATGATGTCTTTGGTATTGTGGGTTGTTGTTGTTGATATATTGAGTCGAGCTAAGCCTCGGGGATGTCATATGTATAGGGGAAGTGCTGCCGAAATTTCGGTAGACAAATATAACGTTAGATGAATTCTTAAAATCTCGCAATTCCTAATTGGTAACTTTGACCATTTGTAGATTCTGAGCGAAACGGGATTTGAGTTTTGGATGAGCGTAAGACGTATATAAGGTATGTAAGGCTACCCTATTCCTTCATTTGGCATGTCTTAAGTATCCTAGGTTGATATTGGAGCCCCGGGGGCAATTCTGTTCCTGGAAATCCGAATTGGAAATCGAGCACTATTCATTCAATTGAATTGAACCTTAAAGTTCTCCTTTTGCTTGAAAAGTAATTAAATGTCTGGAACTTATGCAAATGTAATCAAATTGCTTCGGATCCTCCATGTATGATCCCATAGACTCCAAATGTTCGCGATTTATGTCCGCCACCTAGACTTGATCCGAGGTGGGCCCGCTAGCATCGAGATTCCCTTGTTTGCTCTATTATTCTCATTTTTTTATAATGTCGGCAAAACACTTTTGTTTATGAATTTGGCTATCATAAAATAATGTTTTGACTGTCACGATATTCTAAATTATAGCTTGAACCATAGATACTATGTTGGAAATACTTTTGTGAAACGAACCCCGTATTGACTAATTATTCGAACTATTTGACTAATGAGTTAGCATATGATATTATCAAGTTTCAAAAGGTGTTTTGACTTATAAATTGCATTGGTTGCTCACGACTCCGCTCGTGCCCTTATTATGACTTCGTTCACCGGTTCCCGGGCCGGTTATGGTTCGTGGGCGTTATGATAAATTCGGCCGTATGCTGTGTTACGGTTCCCGAGACTTCGCCATAGGGCCGGGTTCCGTTTTTTGGAGTTATGCTGTGATATGGCTGGTGATGTGTTATGATGATATGTGTGTTCGGGGTTGTACGGAGATTTGAACCTTCTGGTGTTATGCTGTGTGTGGCACCAGCGTCGGAGTGGTGACCACGTTCCTGAGCTTTTGCATGATTTTACCTGCATTATGTATATATGTTTTCAGTACAGATTCTGATATACTGTTCAGTCTTCCCCCTTTTGTATCCTGTTTGTGTTAGGTTGTGGCTTATATTTCTGTACCCTATGCTTTACATACTCAGTACATCTTTCGTACTGACCCCCTTTCTTCGGGGGCTGCGTTTCATGCCCGCAGGTACAGACGCCGGTGATCCCACACTGTAGTCTTCACCTTCTGTTATTTCAGAGTGCTCCCCTTTGATCCGGAGCCCGCTTTTGGTACATATATCTTTTGTTATGTATATGTTACTGTATAGTTGACTATTTGGGGTACGGCGGGGCCCTGTCCCGTCATATGTCTTTGTTTTGATGTATAGAGGCCTGTAGTCATTTATGTGGGTCGAGGGTCCTATATGTGTCTATTTTGTTTACGATTTGCATCTTAATGCGGTCCGTCTATTTTGGTGGCCAAACTGGCCCATATGTTTGCATCAGTGTATATTTGATCGGCGATGTGTATTCCGCCGCTCCTTTTGGCTTTGGATATGATATCTTTGCAAGCGTGACCGCTTAAGACAATATTTGATTTTAAATCTGTTTCAATGAATAATACGAGATCTGAGATAATCTATAATATGACGATTTCGTATGTTGTCTGTTCGAGTGCCCAAGTAGGGCGCCAGTCGCGGCCCACGGGGCTGGGTCGTGACACAATCAACTGACACTGCAACACGTTTAATGTGAATACTTAAACTTTAAGTGAGATCCCTTGCTGAAACAAGTTAGTGAGATTTGAAAGCCAGCAATAAACGAGTAGAAGCCAAGATGGTATTTGAGACAGTACTGAGAATTATTGGTAAGGATCTTGGATAATATGACATCAGAAGGTGGATGCTTATAAAAGGAAGAGTACGACAAGCGAATGGTGACAAGTAACTTACAAGATATTATAAGGGGTAACAAGGCTATACTGGATTAGAGGATAAGATGTTGGCAACGGAGTTATTGGTTAATGACATTGTGACACATAAGTAGCCAACAAAATAGACAGCGAGTGAGTGTTGGTACAATTAAATATGTAGAGCAGAATAAGCAGGGGAAGGGAAGACTATGACTAAGATTGGATGCACTTTGTACAAATTGTACCAGAATAGTTATGCAACCTACGACTATTTGTATGCTAAGGATGAGACCAAGTAAGTACTTGATAAGAAGAGTAAGAATTCAGTAACAACAATGCGGTGCAATATTTTGGGTACACCTATGAAAGGTGTAAGGTGGTTTGAGGCAAAACTACAGAGATATAATTAGTACTGAGGGCAAAAGCCATAGTTGAGCCTTGATATCAATTGAAAGATATAAGAGAAGAATATAGGATATGCATAAAGACTAGCGAGGCAACGCTAAGGTACTTTCTGGGCTGATTTGAGCGCCTACACATACTTGTGAAAGGATTGCAATAGGATGCGTGGTAGGAGAACTAAGAGCAAATTTGAGTAAAAGGGCAATAGAAGCGTTTGAGTAAAAAATAGAGTAACGACACGAGATAATACACCTAAAGTATTACCAGTTACGGTAAAGGAAATTGTGAAATGATTTAACCGAGACAATCAGAACAAACGGGTTACTGGTTACTGGATGACAGTAAAGTTATGATATAAGGGGACCTTAGCGGTGTTTGATAGCCGACCCTAAATATCGAGATCAAAAGGTAAAAACAAGTGATAGTTAAAGACCTTCAAAAGAAAGTCAGAAAGTGACGCATGATGCTGAGGGTTCCAGAATACGGACTGTCACAGCGGAGTAAAGCAGGGATATTAGAGTACAAGATGTTACCCTCTGGGAAATTACATTTTACTCATAAAACCTGCGAAGGGTCTACAGGTTACCAGAGGCATGCGATACTCCAGGGCTATTAAAATCTAATGAACCGACGAGGGACGTCTGCGCGTTATAAAAATCATATTTAAAGCTTGAGAGGTAAGGTGAAGGAAACGGTATCTTAAGAGAGTATCTATAGAAAAAGAAAGAGTCGAGTCATGACTACATGCACCATGGGTACATGTCCGAATCAATCGACGATAGTACAACTGGACAGAATGCAGATAAGAGAGACAGTAACACTTCAGCGGAACAGCCCGAAATACAGTTGATAACCAACTATGAAGTAAAGAGAAGAGCAAAGACAACGGTGTGGAATAACTACCTCGAAAAGCAACAAAAAGAGGAAGTATTACAAGAATGAATATGTAAAGCCCTGGAATGTGTTATAATGAATTGAAGCAAATCGACAAACGGAAGAGATATGTGAAGGGCATAATTAACTAAGAGAACACTTGAGAAAGTATTGGGAATTCACAATCAGTTCAAAATTCGAGGACGAATGTTCTAAAGGGGGGAAGGATGTTATACCCCGTATATTTATACGTCAAATTATTCTCAAGCAAATCGACTCAAGTTAAAGGTAGAATCATTTTCGGACACGAAATAGAAATCTTTAATTTTCAATTTTAATTAGAACATAAATTGTTTATAAATTTTATTTAGTGTAAAAATATTACTTGAGATTAGGGAATAATTAATTATGATTAGATTATTAAGTAAGGATTATTGATTAATTAAAATTAATTAATTTAATTATTGAAAGTGGGCCCCACCAGAAAATTAAAAAAATAATAATAATAAATAAAATAAAACAAATCAAGAATTAATTTGGTGAGTCATTTGGTGGGGGGGGGGGTACGTGTCCCTTAGGGGACAACCATATATAAGGCATGGATTGTCACAAAGTTGACAACTAAAAATTCATTTCCAAAAAAACATTTGCTTAAGAAAAAAAGAAGAAGAAGCAGCCATGGCTGCTACTGTTCACGGCCAACCATGGCTGTTTTAAAAAAAAAATTCTTTGATTTAATTACAAGGTGATTTACAAGTTCAAGGAGGTGATAGCAACATTGGATATTGAATCGAGGAAGAAGAAATTGCGAAATTGGAGCAATTAAGAGTAGAAATTCCTCCGAGAAAATTACGGTAAGATTTTCTTATTTTATGGTGTAATTGTGTTAATAGTGTTGTAATGGAGTTATTAAAATTGGATTGGACGAAATTGGAAGTAAGAAAGTGCATAAAATTGATGTTATGGGAAATTGTGGGTTGAAATTGATTCAGAGAAGTTGTTGGGTTATTAGAATTGTTATGGGCTGAATTGTGAGAATTTCGTATGTATATCTCTGTTGTTGGTATTTCTGTGTTAACAGGAGAATAATTGGAAATTCGGGTTAGGCGAGTATATAGGGGAAATGCTGCCCGATTTTCGACAAGTCCTTAACTAATGAGAAACCCTAAAACGAGGAAGTATGAGTTAAAGAATAAGTTCTATAAGCGATGAGTTGCGACATTACGAAGTAGAAAGTATAGTACTAACGATAGCGTTACTTTTATATTAAATAGGCTAAAGGGGCGACGAAGCGAACGGTTTTGCGATTAGTCGTCAACAGGTATGTAAAGCTGTCCCTTCTTTCTTTTGGCATGTCTTAGATTTAAGTGATGAATGATATGAGCTTTGGGGTAATCCTATTCCTAAGTCTTGAATGTGATTCATGACTCTTATTCACATCTTGATGTTAAAACTCTTAAGTGATTGAGCTTCCCTCTTCAGTTTCCTATATGTTGGATAATAGTCAATATATATATAAGCTCCTACTCCTAGAAACTCTACGATAACTGATGTCCTTGACTTATATAAGCTGTTTCATTCTATATTGACATATGTCTGTGGCTCTTAAGGCTCCTTTGATATTATTTATGATAACGTTCGAGGGATATTTGGTATGATTGTCGCTATTGATACTTAGGTGGAAATCCCTTCTTCTTATTCTGTTTGAGTCTGGATAATGTTTTAAATTGCATATGGTTGCTCACTACTCTGCTCGTGCATGCCTCAATATGTCTTTCACCGAGTTCCGGGCCGGGTATGTTATCGTGCAAAGTTTCACTACATTGTTCACGAGTCCCTCACTAGAGGGCCGGGTAGGGTATATATATATATATATGATATGATGATATGATGATATGTTATGGCGGCCAGGAGGGCATATGATGACTTTATTCACCGAGTCCCAGAATGGGCCGAGTATGATATATGATATTGACATGCATGATTTATGTTTCAAAATGCAAGTGTTTTGGTATTCTGGATGTTATACTTGTCTCCTGCACTCCCTATTTCAGATATGATCCTTTTTACTGTATTTCATGCTTTGTATACTCAGTACATATTCCGTACGGACCCTCTTTTTTCGGGCAGATAGTCGGTTTGGTGATCCTTTAGCATAGGACTTCTACTCAGCTGTCTTGGAGAGCTCCGTTGTTCCAGAGCCTAGACTTTTGGTACAGGTCTTATGATATATATGTATATGTTTATCCAGGGGTACGGCGGGGCCCTGTCCCGTCATACTTCGCTATCGATACTCTTAGAGGACTGTAGATATATGTGTGGGTTGTGTATCAGTTCTATTCAGTTGTGTCTAAAAGTTGTGCTATGGGTATGTTCGACTGTAATGGCAGCCTTGTCAGCTCGCATATGACATGATATTGATATGTAGCGGCAGCCTTGTCGGCTTGCGTATTATTTAATGATATGATTAGTTGTGACTCCTCAGGAGACAGTTTATCTGGATATATATATATATATGACGACCTTATGAACTTTGGAGTTCTTTTATAAGTTTCCATATTGTCGTAGTTCAGTTTTACTATATCTAGCAGATACATATGCGGGTGTCCAGATCGGGCACTAGTCATGGCCCACGGGGTTGGGTCGTGACAGAATGGCCCCGGCAGAATTGAAAGAGTTGAAGGGGCAATTGAAAGACTTACTTGAGAAATGCTTTATTAGGCCTAGTTCATCCCCGTGGGGAGCCCCCGTATTGTTTGTCCGAAAGAAAGATGTCTCCTTGAGAATGTGCATTGACTATCAGCAATTGAATAAGATGACGATTAAGAACAAATATCCTCTTTTGAGGATTGGTGACTTATTTGATCAATTACAAGGTGCCAAATGGTTTTCAAAGATAGATTTGAGGTCCGGGTACCATCAAGTGAGAGTTAGGGAGAAACATATCCGTAAGACAGCCTTCAGAACAAGATATGGCCATTTTGAGTTTCGGGTAATGTTATTTGGGCTAACTAATGCACCGGCAATATTTATGGATTTGATGAACAATGTGTTCAGGCCCTTCTTAGATATATTTGTGATCGTATTCATCGATGATATCTTTGTGTATTCTAGATCCGAGGCAGAACATGCGGATCATTTACATGCTGTTCTTAGAGTTCTACAAACTCGAGAGTTTTTTGCAAAATTTTGTAAGTGTGAGTTTTGGTTGAACTCAGTGACAATTCTGGGGCACACTATTGCAGCCGATGGTATTCGGGTAGATAGCCAAAAGATTGAGGCCGTGAAGACTTGGCCAAGGCCTACAACTCCTACTGAGGTTCATAGCTTTCTGGGTTTAGCAGGTTATTACAGGAGATTTGTTGAAGGTTTTTCTTCTATTTCTGCACCACTCACAAAGCTGACCTTGAAATCAGCAAAGTTTCAATGGACAGATGCTTGTGAACGTAGTTTCCAAGAGTTAAAAGATAGATTGACTTCTGCCCCCGTCCTGACACTTCTAGAGGGATTGGATGAATATGTTGTTTATTGCGATGCCTCAAGCATTGGGCTAGGATGTGTGTTGATGCAACATGGTAAGGTGATTGCGTATGCTTCAAGGCAATTACGGAAACATGAGAAAAATTACCCAACCCATTATCTACAATTGGCTGCAGGGATTCATGCATTAAATATGTGGAGACATTATTTATATGGTGTCCATATGGATATTTATACAGATCATAAGAGCCTTCAGTATATCTTCAAGTAGAAATAATTGAATTTGCGGCAACGACAATGGTTGGAATTGCTAAAAGATTATGATGTTGATATCTTATATCACCCCGGAAAGGCAAATGTTGTGGCTGATGCTCTTGGCCGTAGATCTATGGGAAGTTTGTATGATGTACGACCAGAGAAGAGAGAAATGACTCGTGAGCTTCAGCAGTTAGCTAGCCTAGGAGTTCGAGTAGTGGACTCAGATAGCAAGGGAACTACCATTAAGAATTCAGCAGTCTCGTCACTAGTAGCGGAAGTGAAAGAGCGACAATACGAACATTCCATGCTAATGCATTACAGAGATACACTCCCTCAGAAGGAGGAGTCATCATTTGAGATTTCAGGAGATGGAGTTCTTCGATGCCAAGGCAGATTATGTGTTCCTAATGTGGTAGGTTTACGCCACAAAATATTGAGAGAAGCCTATTGCTCCCGTTATTCTGTCCACCCCGGAGCAACGAAAATGTACCATGATCTTAAGTCTATATATTTGTGGAATGGGATGAAGAAAGATGTAGCGAAATTCGTAGCTCAATGTCCCAACTATCAACAAGTGCAAATCGAGCACCAAAAGCCGGGCGGATTGCTACAAGCTATAGAAATTCCAACTTGGAAGTGGGAAGTAATTAACATGGACTTCATTACAGGCTTACCCCGTTCTCGACGTAAGTATGATTCTATATGGGTGATTGTGGATAGACTCGCAAAGTCAGCCCATTTGTTACCAGCCAGAACGACATATGTGGCAGAAGATTAGGCAAAGCTTATGCTAAAGAGATAGTGCGACTCCATGGTGTCCCAGCATCTATTATCTCTGATAGAGGTACTCAGTTTACAGCTAATTTTTGGAAGTCCTTCCAAGAGGGTTTACGGACTCAAGTGAGCCTTAGCACGACATTCCATCTGCAGACCGATGGACAAGATGAACGCACCATTCAGACCCTTGAAGATATGTTATGGGCATGTATGATAGATTTTGGAGGTAATTGGGATGATCACCTACCCCTCATTGAATTTGCTTATAATAATAGTTATCATTCTAGCATTCAAATGGCACCGTGTGAGGCTTTATATGGGCGAAAGTGTAGATCCCCAATACTGTTGTTCGAGGTAGGATAGACTAAATTGATAGGGCCAGACTTGGTCCAGCAAGCCATAGAGAAAGTCAAGCTCATACAAGATCGGTTATTAGCAGCTCAAAGTCGTCAAAAGTCCTATGCGGATAATCGTCGAAGGGACATAGAGTTCCAAGTGAAAGAATGGGTATTCTTAAAAGTGTCACCAATGAAGGGTGTAATGAGATTTGGCAAAAAGAGGAAACTTAGTCCCCAATGCATTAGACCTTATGAGATTGTGAGAAAGATAGGCAAAGTGGCCTATGAGTTAGATCTACCTCCTGATTTAGAGTCAGTTCACCCAGTTTTTCATGTCTCGATGCTTCGTAAATGTGTTGGAAATCCTACTAGGATTGTACCAGTAAATGATGTTCAAGTGACAGAAAAGTTGACTTATGAAGAAGTACCCATTACCATACTAGATAGGCAAGTACGGAGGCTTAGAAACAAAGAGGTGACCTCAGTTAAGGTTTTATGAAGAAGCAATAAATGAGAAGAAATGACATGAGAAGCGGAAGAAATTATGCGATCCAAGTACCCGCATTTATTTCAGCCCCTAGAAGAGATCCAAGATGCGACGTCAAGATCATAAGGTATGTATGTTTTCCTTTTTATGCTTTTGGGTCGTGTGTGGCCAAATTCTATTGCTATTATGTTGTGGCCCTGTGAGGCATTGTTATTATGGGTTGTTGTGACAGGATGGTAGTGCCATATTATAGGGAAAACTCTGGCAAAATTTTAATAGAATCCCCGAGGACTTAACATTCGAGGACGAATGTTCTTAAGGGGGGGGAGAATGTTACACCTTGAAAAATTTTCCATTGATGCACAGTGAATAGACTAACGAAGAGTACGAGTATATGATATTTCAATAAGAAAGGAATGACGTTTGATGACCCTAATTAAGATTTCAAAGGCATTCGAGATAAGAGAAGAAAGTTTGCCGAGAGAAGGCAATGCATACGATGTGCATCTGAAAGAAATTATGAGTAACGAGTTAATGATGATTTAATGATGCTTTGGAGAAGAATTATAACGTCCCTTAGATCGCAAATGAGGTGACAAACAAGTGCTAAGAAGGTTCCCTAAGGATTGAAGATCAAACGAAATGACAAGAAAAAGATCAGTGGAAAGATGAGTTATACGGTCGATTATACGGTCAGTATAATGTTATACGATCGTATAATGGACCCTAGGATTGTCACAGTGAAGTCCCTCATGGGTGAGATTTTACGGTCACTTATGCGGACCGTATAAAATTATACGGCCCGTATAAAGTGCCGTCAAATGGTCACAGAATCGAGTGGAAAGAGGGGCAATTTCACGGTCACTTATACGGACCGTATAAGTGTCCATATTATTACCCGACAGATTAGATTTTCACAATATTAAAAAGGGACCAAGTCATTATTTTCATTTCATTTTTCATCAACACTTCAAGAACTCTCTAGAAACCCTATCAACTCTTCATCTACAAGAACACAAGAGAAATCTATGATTTACTTCATCAAGCTAAGCAAACCAAGTGTAAGAAACTCATTAAAGATCATCCAAGTCAAGAAATCTCATTGGGGGTGAAACTAGGGTTTTGCTCAAGTGAAGTATTTCCACCCAAAGCTTATTCCTACACCATCTAAGGTACGATTTATGGTATTTCCATGTTGTTTAAGGTATTTTAAAGTTGAAACACTTGGATTGTAAAAGGATATAGAAAATGGGTCTTGAATATGGGAATAGTGTCATTTTTGAGTAATAGCATGGATTAAGTCATGATTCTTGATGTGTTGTGATATGGATATGTTATAAATGATGTTAAGAACATGGAATAGGCAATGTATATGAATGAAAGTGGTCGTGTGTTATGACCATGGATATGGGTGATTGGAAGTGAATTGAGAAATATAGATAATGTGGATAAAAAAAGACTGTTGTTAAGATATTGTGAATGTATTATTGACGTTCAGGAGTTGATTTATGATATGGAGGAATGTAGTATAAATAAAGGAGATATTGTCAAATTTTCTCTAGCCTTAGTCATGCATGCTAGCTATCGATTTTCTAATGGTAGTATAACTCTAATGAAGGTAGAAACGTGAGCATTGAAGGAGAACGTGCAAGTGATAAAATAGTTGAACGGAAAGGTATGTAAGGCTAACCCTTATTTCATAAGGCATGGTTCTTTGGCCAAATATCTATTCTTTATTAGCCTATGATGCGCTCCAAATGATTCTATCTTCAAAAAGCTACGAAGCTTATAATCCTTGATATGTATTACAATTGTACTAAATTCCTCATATGACAATTAATCCTATAAGGATAGATGTAAAGAACAACGATGATAGTGATAACAATAATGATGACGACGATGATAGTGATAACGATAATGACGACGACGAAAATTGTAATGATGCTAAAGTTGCTTATGAGTTATTATGTAAGTGTGTCTATGTATGACTACTATGGAACCCCGAGCTTATAAGGCCGGGTAGAATATGTATATATTTATATAACGCGCGTGCACCTCTGCATTTTGGTACGGATAACCCTGAAGCCTTGGTAGGGCCAGGTATGTGAAACCCTGAAGCCTTGGTTGGCCAGGTATGTAGGAAACACCGAACCTTCGTGGTCAGGCATGCTATGTAAATGTTATGTATATGCTATGGATATGAATATTAATAAGAATATGTATACGAATACGTCTATGAATACGAATAAGGATATGAGTACGGATACAAATACAGATGTATGTACACAATCTCGCATTAGAAATGGAAAGTCCCTATGAAAAGCAAGTAAGTGCTTATGACGATGATTCTACTATCTCCCATCTTATGCTATTTCTATGTTGCTTATTATGCTCCTATATTGATATTGATCATGCTTTACATACTCAGTACATTCTTCGTACTGACGACCTTTTGTTTGTGGACGCTGCGTCATGCCCGCTGGTGTCCAGGGAGACAGACTTGATTCATAGCTACGTTACTCAGGGACTACATAGCGGAGCTCCATTTCTTTCGGAGCTAAAGCTTTTGGTACTTATTCTTTTGTGTATATATTTATGGGCATAGCGGGATCCTGTCCCGCCTATATGATATGACATACTCTCCTTAGAGGCTCGTAGACATGTGTATAAGGTTAGATGTGTTTGGCCTTGTCGGCCTATATTTTGGATATCTTGTTTTTAGCCTCGTCGGCTTATGTCCATTGATATGGGTATAGTTGTTAATGATGATACAAATTTATTGATGGTCCAATGGGATTAGTACGATTAATGAATAGAAAGTATGATTTGATATGTGGCTCACCTAGATGTAAATGGAAAGGTATGTTGAGAGGTGCCCGGGTGGGCTAGCACCGGGTACCCGTCACGGCCCTCTGGTTGGGTCGTGAAAACTACTACTCAAAATGTCACTATTTACACATTCATAACCCATTTTCTATCTCCTTTTACAATCCAAGTGTTTCAACTTTTTAATACCTTAAATAACATGGAGATACCATAAAACTTACCTTAGATGGTGTGGGAATGAACTTTAAGTGTAAATATTTCACTTGAGCAAAACCCTAGTTCCACTTCCCATGAAATTTCTTGCCTTAGATGAACCCTAGTGAGTTTCTTGCACTTGTTTCTCTTGATTTGATGAAGTTGATCTTTGATTTCACTTGGATTCTTGTATATGAAGTGTTTGGAAGGTTCTAGAGAACTCTTGAGTCGTGGAGGAGAAATGGGAATGAAATAAATGAACTTGGGGTGCTCTTTTTATAAATTAAAAATCTGTCCCGAAATTATTATACGGACACTTATACGGTCCGTATAAGTGACCGTGAAATCACCCCGTCAAATTCTCACTTCTGTGTTCATTATACGGCACATTATACAGGCCATATAATTTTATACGGTCCGTATAAGTGACCGTAACATGAACTTTTCAACATATTGCCTCTGTGACCATTATACGGCACATCATACGGGCCGTATAACTTTATAATGTCCATATAAGTGACCGTATAATCTCACCAGTGAGGGACTTCACTGTGACAATTCTGCGGACCGTAAAATCGTCCGTATAACATTATACAGACCGTATAACTCATCTCTTCACTGATCTTATTTTTGTCACTTGGTTTGATCTCCAATCCTTACGAAACCTTACTGACACTTGCTTATCACCTCATTAATAATCTAAGGGACGTTATAATTCTTCTCCAAGACGCTATTTAATCATCATTAAGTTGCTGCTCATAAATCCTTTCCGATACACATCGCATGCCTTGCCCTCTCTTGGCAAACTTTCTCCTCTTACTACGAATGCCTTTGAAATCTTAATTAGGGTCGTCAAATGTTATTTCTTACTCATCAAAACATCGTATATGTCGTGCCCTTCATCAGTCTATTCACTGTGCTTGACCGAAAAATATTTCGACGTGTAACAGTGTGATTCTGATAGTGGTTATAGTAAGAAGGTCAGATCTTCAGGCGCCGCCAATGAGTTTGGAGGGAGTCAGAGGTAGCAAAATTCTAGGCACTCCGGCCATTCAGTGGCTAGTGCGCCTCCTCGATTTGTAGGCAGGAGATTTTATCATCCTAATTATTTCGAATTGGGTCAGATCTCCAATGTTTTGGGTTCCCAGGATAGAGGTGAATCCGGTCAGATGAGACCGCCCTTACCACGATGTAATCAATTTGGTTAGCCAGATTCTACACCGTGTCGCTTAGGTTCGGATGTTTGTAATGCCTGTGGTCAGCCAGGCCATATTATGCGTAAGTGTCCATTTCTAGGTCGTCGAACGATGGTGCAGCCTACCGGATCGACAGCCGGATCATTGTCATCGGTGCACCCTTCGGGACGATACACTCAAACATCAGCAGGTCATGGTAGAGGTGGAGGGGGAGCGTCCAGCTTGAGTAGTTCTCAGAATCGTATTTACGCATTGATCAGCCGATAAGACTTGGAGGGTTCACCCGATGTTGTTACAGGTATATTGTCAGTATTTTCTTATGATGTATATTCGTTGATTAATCCGAGTTCTACATTGTTATATGTTACTCCTTATATTGCTGGTCGGATTGGGGCGAAACTTGAGTCGATTAGACCTTTCAAAGTGTTTTATTAATGGGATGTTAGTATGATTAAGTGGGGGCTGTAACTTTCTCGAAGCAAGAAATGGAAAGGATAATTATATGCTTAAATACGACCCTTGAATATAAATATACTAATTATTTATGAGTACAAATGGGTAGAAGAGTTAAGAGGACGATGTTTGCTACCAAACGAGCCAGCTATCGACAAGAGCTTTTTATCGTATAAAGTATATTGGCAAGCATGTTGCACGGAGGTACGAGTATAAGGCTATATGAATATAAGACGAAATTAGAACTAAGGTACATCAAGATTCTTTTTCAGAAGTCCTCTTGCTGCAAGATTATTGAGCTAGTAAGACAAGGTGAAATAGCTAATGGAGGACATGAAGGAAATAGTTGTATAAAGGTAGATGAATGAGTGGTACGATGGGTATGAATATAACCTGAGAGGTAATAATTAGATTTTATGAAAGGTATCAAGGGATTTCTGACTCTTAAGGTATATCCGAGAGGATAAATGTGAAGCCATATCGACATGTTCATTTAGAAAATGGAAAAGCCCCCCCCCCCCCCTAAAGGACGATCTTAGGATTAGAAAGGACTCGTATTTCTAATAGAATATTCTTTGAAATTCCAGGGCCAATGTTATAGAATGGCAAGGGGGAAGAGCACTTTATGAGCAAGGGAAGTCAAGAAAGACCTAAGGGAGAAAGTAAGAAAAGTGGATTGATGGATTGGTTAAAGAAAGTTGTGTAACCACTAAGGACGAGCGGAAGGTTAATAGGCTAAAAAGTCTGGTCAAGAGATAAAACATCGATAACAAGGGATAAGAGTCTTGATAAGGAGTACAAAAGTTCGATCATAAAGGAAGTAAGATGAACGTACGAGGTGTATGTATAAATACGAACAAGTTGTACTATCATAAGGGAAGATGTGGACTCGACACAAGGAGAAAGAAAAAGGTGTGCTTCGTGAAGATTTCATGATAAGAACAGGAACCGGCAGAATATTAGAAGTACTATGATGCATGACTGTGATGTAAACAAGTAGTTAAGAGAATTACAGGACAAAATGACTAAGCTAATGAAAGGACGAGTCGTGGGAATAGATGGTGCGGAATATCAACTTTTAATGGTACAGTATAGATATAAATCAAAATTGGGAACCTAGAGCAAGGAGAATTTCAGGGATATTAAGAAGATAGTCGTGGAGGAAGACTAGGGCTAAAGGAGCGTGGTATAGTCAGACACTCTATAAGGGGCTTAATGAATTCCGATGTCCCCATTAATTCATTATCCTAGAGGATTACTAGTCATGAAAGGTAGAAGTGAAAAGATAATAAAGAAGGCATCTGAATTGTATCTGATATGTATAAGCATTTTGATTTGATACAAGAACTCAACTAGCAAAAAGGAAAATAAGTTAAACCATGCGATGAAAAGAACTCCGACATTATAAGGAATAGAGGAGTTGAAGGTGTTATATCCCGTGTTTTCAAACGTTGGAAAAATTTAGAAACAATCTTGACTTGTAAGAAATAAGGTCATAACTAATTTTTACTTGACATAGGAGTTGTGTATGAAAGAATATTGTCGTGGAAGTGTGGGATAAGGCTAAGGGAAAAACGTGGAATTTTGGAAATTAGTTTCGGGAATTGCAAAAATAAATTTTGTAGCCAATTGGGCTTGCAAAAATAAGAAGCACAATGAGGCCCATTTCTTGACAAGGGTGGCCGGCCAACATGGCCCAAACCCATGCCTTTAAGATATTTCCCATGTGCTAATTAGTGAATATTAGTCTTTATCTCTTAAGAAGGTTCAAGAGAAAAATAAGACAAGGAAAGAAAAACAAGAACAAGAGCAACACTAAGAGACCATTTCGGGTTTGGCATAGAAATATTACCCCCTCCAAATCTTGCCTCCAAAATTATTTTCTTGTTGGAATCCTACTAATTCAAGGTCCCTTCTCAACTTGGTGTAGTTGTTTTGGAAGAAAGAGGCTTTGGTTCATCAATTTGATCTCTTATTCAAGTAAAGAAGACTATAGAAAAAGGTAAGAATTTATCCCTTATTATTGTGTTATGGAGTCTTGTTTGTGTTGTAGTATGTAGAAATGTGTTGATTGTATGGAGAAATGGAAGTTTGCAAAGTGGGTGTGTGTTATTAGTGTATGGCCGTGTGTATGTATATGTTGTATAGCCATGATGTGTTGAATTTGTGTTATATTCTAGTTGTGATTGTGGTGAAATGCATATTTGAAATGAAATTGATAGAAGTGGTTAGTGGGGTGTTTGGCCGTGTGGTTTGGAGTGTGTGGAATGGAAATGGATTAAGTTTGTTTAATGTGTTATTATGATACTTGCAATGTATATGGAGATAAAATGATATAAGTTTGTATCGAAATGGAATATTGAAGCTTATGTCGTTTTAGTACGATTTTACGACATTATGAAAATGAAGTTATTAGGTTTCTAATTATGACAAGTATTGATGAACTTGGAAGAAGGAAACATGTTATGAATACATATGCCAAAGATTAGGAGTTTTGGATAAATTATGACTTTGGTGGAAAGTTTGTATATTATGTATATCGTGTGTATAATTTGAGGAAAACGATATGAAATGCTTCTAAACTATGTTGTGGTGATCTAGATTGATAATGAATGTGAAATCGTTGAGATTAGTTTGAAAGTTAAGGTTAAAGTAAAGGTTATGGCATTATGTCGGCAAGTAGAACTAGTTGTGCCATATTGTGTTTCTAGTGTTTGTTGTTGATGTTGATGTTGTTGTTTGGGTTGTTGTTGATGATTGTGAGCCGAGTTGAATTCTCGGGGGTGCTATATGTATAGGGGAAGTGCTGCCGAAATTTCGGTAGACAAATATGAGTTGAATTGAATTCGTAGCATCTATAGCTTACAATTGGTAAATGTGACCATTTGCAGATTTTCGACGAAACGGAGAGTGAGCTTGGATAGGCTTAAAAAGATCAAAAGGTATGTAAAGCTACCCCGATCCTTCTTTTGGCATGCCTAAATATATTAGGATCGAATTCGGGCCTCGAAAGACTTTCTGCCCCTCGGAATCCGCAAGTGAAAATATCACTTTTTCCTTCAGTAAGATTGAACTCTTTTGGTATGTTTTCTTGGAAATTATGCAAACCTTCTCTAAACTCCTTGGAAAGCTACAGAATGTCCGTAGAACCTTTATAGGTGATCCCATAAGTTTAAAGGGCGTAATTTGGACCCATCGCCTTGCTTGTCCCGAGGTGGGCCCACTATTCCCGGTTTTGCCCTTAATGTACTTAAGTCTTCTTTTCGAATAGTTCTTAAAAGAAACGTTTTGACTACCATTCTAATTACCTAACAAACGTTGTTTTAAATATTCCATTAAGTCTGATAAGTTGTTTTGATACTCGAAACTCATTTACTATGATTCCTTCCGACTTCATTGGATTGGTTTGTCTTTGATATGCCTCATCGAGTCTATGGAAACATTCATGATATCTTAATTGCATTAGTCTCTCACTACTCCATTCGTGGATGCCCCAATGTTTCCCACACTGAGCCCGGGCCAGGATATGTTGTCAAGCGTGATCTTCTGCTTTGTTCGCCGTGCCTCGATGTGAGGGGGCAGGTATACGCGTACATGGGTTTGTGGAGTATCCTGTGCCATGTACGCTTGTTCTGATATGATTTACTATGGCCATCTGATATGATATGTTATGTTACGGGGTTATGCCCCTATTCTGATTCTTCTGTGTTGTGGCACCAGCGTCGGAAGGGTGGCCACGTTCTGTCTACCGAGTCCCTTGGCAGGGGCCGGATTTGATATGACATATGTTCTGTACACACTCTGCATGTCTTGGAAAAATGTATCTGATACTTTGGATTTTCCGTTTACTTTCTGTATGTTCTGCACCAGTTATGATTTTGTTTCTGCAACTCAGGCTTTACATATTCAGTAAGTATTTCGTACTGACCCCCTTTCTTCGGGGGCTGCGTTTTCATGCCGCGCAGGTACCGACGACAGGTTTGCTGATCCGTCTGCTTAGGATCTCATTCTGCTATTTTTGGAGCGCTCTTTTATTCAGAGCCATCTTTTGGTATAGTCTGTCACTTCTATATATGTATATTCTCGTTCATGGGTACGGCGGGGCCTTGTCCCGTCATATGATTCTGTCGGTCTGTTAGAGGTCTGTGGACATGTTTGTGGGTTGGGATCTTTCTGTACAGTTGGGTGCTTATGTTGTGTTTGGGCGATCCCATTCGCCGCGGCGGCCGGTCCGCATATATTTAAATGTTGCTTTGTTGGCCCTGTGTGGCCTTTGTTGGTATTTTCTGCGTGCAGGATATATGGGATAGTCCGTAAAACAAAGGAAACTCTGCCGAAATGTTTCTAAAAATTAGCTAAATTTGAAATAAAGCCTTGTCGGTTTCTGCCATATACTAGAATGCGTTTGAGTGCCCAGATCGGGCACTAGTCATGGCCTACGAGGTTGGGTCGTGACAAAAGTGGTATCAGAGTGGTTCGTCCTCGGAATGTCTACATACCGTGTCTAGTAGAGTCTTGTTTATCGGTGTGTTGTGCACCACACCTATGAACAGGAGGCTACATGGCATTTAGGATACTACCCTTCTTTCTGTCTTAGATCGTGCGATAGAGCTGTGTTATCATGATGATTCCTCCCTAACGAATTGTTCATTTGCAGTTATGCCTCCAAAAAAAGCGACAGCGGCCCAAAAGGCCAAGGCAGCAACTGTGGGAGAGACTAGTCGGGCCCAGAGGGTTACCAGGGCCCATGCTCATATTGCTCCTGATATTTTGCCCCCGGCAGAGGGCTCTTCCACACCGCCACATGTAGAGGAGATTGGAGCAGCAGCAGCTGCAGGAAGAGGGGCGGCTCCACCGCCAGCTCCCGAGATTCCATTACCTGAGCCGCCAGCTCCACGGCCAGGGACTGAGGATCAGACTATGAGAGAGGCAGTCCAGCTATTGACCAGACTTGTGGCGGGACAGGTTCAGGGGCACGGATTGGGAGGTGACCGAGCATATAGGCGTGACAGTTCGAGAGCTCGTGAGTTCTTGACTTGTGGCCCTCCAGAGTTCTTCGGGACAAAGCCCGAGGAGGATCCTGAGGAGTTTATCAGGAAGATGCGGCGCACCTTACATTTTATTAATGCTTCAGCGACAGAGTCAGTCACATTGGCTTCGTACCGGTTGTATGATGTAGCGGCAAATTGGTACGAGTCATGGGAGTTATCCAGAGGCGACGGCGCTCCCCCAGCAGTTTGGGATGATTTTTCTTAGGCTTTTCTTAGTCATTTTCTGCCTCCGGAGTTACGGCGGGCCAAGGCTGACAGATTCTTATTGCTGAGACAGAGGGGTCGCAGTGTTCGAGAGTACAGTATGGAGTTCGACTCATTGGCCCGATACGCACCTGCTGTGGTAGCTACTATGGCTGACAGGATGCACAGGTATATTATGGGGCTGGACCGTTATTTTATCGACAGCTGTTTGGTATTGGCTGCACAGCCCGGCATGGATATTGCCCGGATTCAGGCCCACGCCCAGGGCATGGAGGACCGGCATAGGGAGCGTCAGCCTGATAGGAGCCAGGATAGGAGACAGCCCAAGAGGGCCAGATCATCTGGGTATTCTGGATATTTTCGGGGCAGGCAGCCTCAGCAGCCTCAGCAGCCGCAGCAGCCTAGCAGACATCTATCCCAGCCGGCACAGAGCGCACCTCCACAGCCTACAGGTCGCAGATTTGATAGCCCAGGTTATTCAGGAGCAGGTCAGAGCTCCAGGGCTTCAGGTTCGCGGACAGACAGGGGTTCTGGTCAGACGAGGCCACCTAGGCCTCAGTGTTCTTACTGTGGCAGATACCATCCTGGGGAGTGCTACAGAGCCACCGGTGAATGTTTTTCTTGTGGCCATCAGGGCCATTCTGTGAGAGATTGCCCGTATAAGGGTAGTGCGGATGGTGCAGCGCAGCCTACCGGATCAGCCGCCGGGTCTTCATCTTCATCAGTGGCTGTGCGCCCTACGGGGCCAGGTACTTCAGCACCAGCGGGTCGCGGCAGAGGCCGTGGTGGAGCTTCTGCTACTAGCGGTCCTTCGAACCGCATTTATGCTCTGTCCAGCCGCCAGGATCAGGAGGAATCGCCTAATGTCGTTACAGGTACATTATTGGTTTTCTCTCGGTCTGTGTATGCATTGATTGATCCAGGTTCGACTTTGTCATATATTTCGCCTCTGGTTGCTAGTAAAATTGGTATAACGTCTGAACCTATAGAGCCGTTTGAGGTAGCCACACCGATTGGGGACTTTATTGTAGCAAAACAGGTATATAAAAACTGTTCTGTAATTGTATGTGGCCGTGACACTAAGGCAGATCTGGTGGAGTTAGATATGGTCGAGTTCGATGTTATTATGGGGATGGACTGGCTAGCCTCCTGTTATGCCAATGTTGACTGCCAAAATAAGGTAGTTCGTTTCCAGTTTCCTGGGGAGCCAGTTATAGAATGGGCCGGTAATACAGCATCGCCGAAAGGTAAGTTTATTTCATACCATAAGGCGAAGAAAATGATCAGAAAGGGTTATTTTTATCATCTGGTTCGGGTACAAGACTTGACAGCAGAAACGCCGACTCTTCAGTCAGTTCTCGTGGTTAATGAATTTCCAGATGTGTTCCCAGATGAGCTCCCAGGCCTTCCTCGAGAGCGGGAGATAGATTTGACTATTGATTTGCTTCCAGATACTCAGCCGATATCTATTCCCCTGTACAGAATGGCACCGGCAGAATTGAAAGAACTGAAAGAGCAGTTGAAGGATCTGTTAGAAAAAGGCTTCATCAGACCCAGTACTTCGCCTTGGGGAGCCCCGGTATTATTTGTGCGTAAGAAAGACGGGTCGCTGCGTATGTGTATTGATTATCAACAGCTGAATAAGGTAACCATAAAGAATAAATACCCCCTCCCCAGAATTGACGATTTGTTTGATCAGTTGTAGGGCGCCAGGTATTTTTCGAAGATAGATCTTCGGTCTGGCTATCATCAAGTACGGGTACGGGAGGCCGATATTCCTAAGACAGCATTCCGGACCAGATATGGGCATTATGAATTCAGAGTTATGTCTTTTGGGCTGACTAATGCTCCTGCAATATTTATGGATTTAATGAACCGGGTATTCAGGCCATTCTTGGATATGTTCGTAATTGTATTTATCGATGATATTCTGGTTTATTCTCGGTCCGAGGCAGAGCACGCAGATCACCTGAGAGCGGTATTGGGGGTACTTCGGCATCAGGAATTATATGCAAAATATTCTAAATGTGAATTCTGGCTGGCTTCAGTGGCATTTCTGGGGCATATTATTGCAGCTGATGGTGTCCGGGTGGATACACAGAAGATTGAGGCCGTGAAAAATTGGCCCAGACCCACGACGCCCACAGAGGTACGTAGTTTCCTGGGGTTAGCAGGCTATTACAGAAGATTTGTGGAAAAGTTTGCTTCGATTTCAGCGCCTTTGACAAGGCTAACTCAGAAGGGAGCCAAGTTCCAGTGGACTGATGCTTGTGAATGAAGCTTCCAGTTACTGAAAGAGAAGCTGACTACAGCCCCAGTTCTGACTCTCCCAGAGGGACCCGATGGATATGTTATTTATTGTTACGCTTCTGGCGTGGGATTGGGTTGTGTATTGACACATTATTTATATGGCGTTCATGTTGATATCTATACAGATCATAAGAGTCTCCAGTATATTTTCAGGCAAAAAGAGCTTAATTTGCGGCAGCGGAGGTGGCTGGAGCTCCTGAAAGACTATGATGTGGATATTCTGTATCATCCGGGCAAGGCTAATATTGTTGCAGATGCGCTTAGCCGGAAATCTATGGGCAGCTTGGTAGATTTACAGCCAGACAGGAGAGAGATAGTACGTGATATTTATCAGTTGGCTAATCTTGGGGTTCGTCTGGCCGATTCTGGAGGTACACGGATTTCTGTCCGAGGGGTTTCTGAATCATCTATTAAGGAAGATATCAATCGGTATCAATATGAAGATCCTGTTTTGGCACGATACAGAGACACAACCTATGATAAGGAGAAGACTCCGTTCGAGTTCACTCCGGATGGGACTTTATTATTTAAGGGCAGGTTGTGTGTACCTGATATTGCAGGCCTTCGGCAGCAGGTTATGAGCGAGGCACATTATGCTCGCTATTCGGTCCATCCTGGGTCTACGAAGATGTACCATGATCTTAGATGCCTATACTGGTGGGATGGCATGAAACGGGATATCGAAAAGTTCGTCGCCCAGTGTCCCAATTGTCAACAGGTCAAAATTGAACATCAGAAACCGGGTGGACTGTTGCAGGAAATGGAAATTCCGACGTGGAAGTGGGAGATCATTAATATGGACTTCATTACAGGGTTGCCTCGCACTCCACGGAAGTATGATTCCATCTGGGTTATTGTTGATAGGCTGACAAAATCAGCCCATTTTCTCCCCGTCAGAACTACTTATTCCGCTGAGGATTATGCCAGGCTTTATATTTAAGAAATTGTACGACTTCATGGAGTTCCTATATCTATTATCACTGACAGAGGTGCTCAGTTCACAGCGAACTTCTAGATATCTTTTCAGGAAGGATTAGGGACTCAGCTGAGCCTGAGCACAGCTTTTCATCCTCAGAGTGACGGACAGGCCGAGCGCACTATCCAGACGCTTGAAGATATGTTGCGGGCCTGTGTTATTGATTTCAGAGGTAGCTGGGAGGATCACTTGCCATTGATTGAATTTTCTTGTAATAACAACTACCATTCCAGCATCCAGATGGCTCCGTACGAGGCTTTATATGGTAGGAAATGCAGGTCACCTATCGGCTGGTTTGATATTGGCGAGACAGAGTTAATTGGCCCAGATATGATCCAGCAGGCAGTTGATAAGGTGAAACTTATCCGAGAACGACTATTGGCAGCCCAGAGTCGACAGAAATCATACGCGGATAAACGTCGTCGTCCTTTGGAATTCCAGGTTGGTGATTGGGTATTCCTGAAGGTATCGCCTATGAAATGCGTGATACGGTTTGGCAGAAAGGGGAAGCTCAGTCAGCGTTATATTGGGCCTTATCTGATTGTCCAAAAAATTGGAAATGTCGCCTATGCGTTAGATTGGCCATCTGATTTGGAAGCGGTACATCCGGTATTCCATGTGTCTATGCTCCGCAAATGCATTGGTGACCCTTCCAGAATATTTCCTGCGGATGACATTCAGGTGACGGAGCAGTTATCATACGAGGAGCAGCCCATAGCCATTTTGGACCGTCAGGTGAGGAGGCTCCGGAACAAAGATGTAGCCTCTGTTAAGGTACTGTGGCGGAACGATAACAGGGAGGAAATGACCTGGGAGGCTGAAGAGGAAATGAAGAAGAAATATCCTCATCTGTTCCCTATGCCCTCAGGTAACCTCAAATCTTTGCTTAATTGTGTTCAATAATGAATGTGTGTCAGATGTGCTGTCTCTGAACATAAACTCCTCCAAAGTATTTTCAGGCCCTATAAGATTAATTTAACATTCGAGGACGAATGTTCTAAAGGGGGGGAGGATGTTATATCCCGTGTTTTCAAACGTTGGAAAAATTTAGAAACAATCTTGACTTGTAAGAAATAAGGTCATAACTAATTTTTACTTGACATAGGAGTTGTGTATGAAAGAATATTGTCGTGGAAGTGTGGGATAAGGCTAAGGGCAAAACGTGGAATTTTGGAAATTAGTTTCGGGAATTGCAAAAATAAATTTTGTAGCCAATTGGGCTTGCAAAAATAAGTAGCACAATGAGGCCCATTTCTTGACAAGGGTGGCCGGCCAACATGGCCCAAACCCATGCCTTTAAGATATTTCCCATGTGCTAATTAGTGAATATTAGTCTTTATCTCTTAAGAAGGTTCAAGAGAAAAATAAGACAAGGAAAGAAAAACAAGAACAAGAGCAACACTAAGAGACCATTTCGGGTTTGGCATAGAAATATTACCCCCTCCAAATCTTGCCTCCAAAATTATTTTCTTGTTGGAATCCTACTAATTCAAGGTCCCTTCTCAACTTGGTGTAGTTGTTTTGGAAGAAAGAGGCCTTGGTTCATCAATTTGATCTCTTATTCAAGTAAAGAAGACTATAGAAAAAGGTAAGAATTTATCCCTTATTATTGTGTTATGGAGTCTTGTTTGTGTTGTAGTATGTAGAAATGTGTTGATTGTATGGAGAAATGGAAGTTTGCAAAGTGGGTGTGTGTTATTAGTGTATGGCCGTGTGTATGTATATGTTGTATAGCCATGATGTGTTGAATTTGTGTTATATTCTAGTTGTGATTGTGGTGAAATGCATATTTGAAATGAAATTGATAGAAGTGGTTAGTGGGGTGTTTGGCCGTGTGGTTTGGAGTGTGTGGAATGGAAATGGATTAAGTTTGTTTAATGTGTTATTATGATACTTGCAATGTATATGGAGATAAAATGATATAAGTTTGTATCGAAATGGAATATTGAAGCTTATGTCGTTTTAGTACGATTTTACGACATTATGAAAATGAAGTTATTAGGTTGCTAATTATGACAAGTATTGATGAACTTGGAAGAAGGAAACATGTTATGAATACATATGCCAAAGATTAGGAGTTTTGGATAAATTATGACTTTGGTGGAAAGTTTGTATATTATGTATATCGTGTGTATAATTTGAGGAAAACGATATGAAATGCTTCTAAACTATGTTGTGGTGATCTATATTGATAATGAATGTGAAATCGTTGAGATTAGTTTGAAAGTTAAGGTTAAAGTAAAGGTTATGGCATTATGTCGGCAAGTAGAACTAGTTGTGCCATATTGTGTTTCTAGTGTTTGTTGTTGATGTTGATGTTGTTGTTTGGGTTGTTGTTGATGATTGTGAGCCGAGTTGAATTCTCGGGGGTGCTATATGTATAGGGGAAGTGCTGCCGAAATTTCGGTAGACAAATATGAGTTGAATTGAATTCGTAGCATCTATAGCTTACAATTGGTAAATGTGACCATTTGCAGATTTTCGACGAAACGGAGAGTGAGCTTGGATAGGCTTAAAAAGCTCAAAAGGTATGTAAAGCTACCCCGATCCTTCTTTTGGCATGCCTATATATTAGGATCGAATTCGGGCCTCGAAAGACTTTCTGCCCCTCGGAATCCGCAAGTGAAAATATCACTTTTTCCTTCAGTAAGATTGAACTCTTTTGGTATGTTTTCTTGGAAATTATGCAAACCTTCTCTAAACTCCTTGAAAAGCTACAGAATGTCCGTAGAACCTTTATAGGTGATCCCATAAGTTTAAAGGGCGTAATTTGGACCCATCGCCTTGCTTGTCCCGAGGTGGGCCCACTATTCCCGGTTTTGCCCTTAATGTACTTAAGTCTTCTTTTCGAATAGTTCTTAAAAGAAACGTTTTGACTACCATTCTAATTACCTAACAAACGTTGTTTTAAATATTCCATTAAGTCTGATAAGTTTTTTTGATACTCGAAACTCATTTACTATGATTCCTTCC
This sequence comes from Lycium barbarum, assembly GCF_019175385.1. NCBI lineage: Eukaryota > Viridiplantae > Streptophyta > Magnoliopsida > Solanales > Solanaceae > Lycium > Lycium barbarum. Next base: position 49,785,840 of record NC_083346.1, read on the forward strand.
GACTTTATTGGATCGGTTTGTCTTTGATATGCCTCATCGAGTCTATGGAAACATTCATGATATCTTAATTGCATTAGTCTCTCACTACTCCATTCGTGGATGCCCCAATGTTTCCCACACTGAGCCCGGGCCAGGATATGTTGTCAAGCGTGATCCTCTGCATTGTTCGCCGTGCCTCGATGTGAGGGGGCAGGTATACGCGTACATGGGTTTGTGGAGTATGCTGTGCCATGTACGCTTGTTCTGATATGATTTACTATGGCCATCTGATATGATATGTTATGTTACGGGGTTATGCCCCTATTCTGATTCTTCTGTGTTGTGGCACCAGCGTCGGGAGGGTGGCCACGTTCTGTCTGCCGAGTCCCTTGGCAGGGGCCGGATTTGATATAACATATGTTCTGTACACACTCTGCATGTCTTGGAAATATGTATCTGATACTTTGGATTTTCCGTTTACTTTCTGTATGTTCTGCACCAGTTATGATTTTGTTTCTGCAACTCAGGCTTTACATATTCAGTACATATTTCGTACTGACCCCCTTTCTTCGGGGGCTGCGTTTTTATGCCGCGCAGGTACCGACGACAGGTTTGCTGATCCGTCTGCTTAGGATCTCATTCTGCTATTTTTGGAGCGCTCTTTTATTCAGAGCCATCTTTTGGTATAGTCTGTCACTTTTATATATGTATATTCTCGTTCATGGGTACGGCGGGGCCCTGTCCCGTCATATGATTCTGTCGGTCTGTTAGAGGTCTGTGGACATGTTTGTGGGTTGGGATCTTTCTGTACAGTTGGGTGCTTATGTTGTGTTTGGGCGATCCCATTCGCCGCGGTGGCCGGTCCGCATATATTTAAATGTTGCTTTGTTGGCCCTGTGTGGCCTTTGTTGGTATTTTCTGCGTGCAGGATATATGGGATAGTCCGTAAAACAAAGGAAACTCTGCCAAAATTTTTCTAAAAATTAGCTAAATTTGAAATAAAGCCTTGTCGGCTTCTGCCATATACTAGAATGCGTTTGAGTGCCCAGATCGGGCACTAGTCATGGCCTACGGGGTTGGGTCGTGACAGAAGGATCGCTAAGGTCGGCCAGATGACTATCAAATACGGTTAATACTCAAAGGTTACTGGTATATGAGAACATCCTTTAAAAGGGGGGAAGAGCAAATTCAGTTCTAAGATGAGTTACAATATTCCCAAGCTCAAAAATGGGAAATATACTGGATTGAAGGAGTCAAATTTCGAGATGAACTGACATGTCTAGAATGTGCTAAAGAAAAGTGAGAAAGGATTAAATGCACGTATATCATGAGACAAATTTAGGAAGGAGAATAAGTTTCGCCAATGCAATACGTTGTATTCCGAACTATGACTTGAATCACTCGCGCCGAAGAAATTTTAGGTACATTTAGATATGCAGTAAAGTACTTTAAGAGGTAGCAGAAGGAGTGAGAAAGGTCGCATGTGACCAGGGATAAGTATAAGGGAAAATCGGGATTACTAAAAAGAACTTGTAGCACTAGAAGAGATGAAAGCTTTAAAAGAGGAATATTTATAGGAAGTTCAACGATCTTCAAAGGAAAGGAAGATAGTGTGCCTATGGATAGCAAGACAACAGTGCTACCTGAGACTAGAAAGTACCTCGCAAGTCATGGAGTCACAAGTCGCCGGTCATATCAATTGTAAGAGCATATGTTATAGAGCTGTATAGACAATCGTTATGATGCAATGGCTGAAAAAATGGTGTAAGACAACAATAAGGAGTAAAAGAAGAATGTAGGCTAATTTAAGTCTCAGATGATCACCGGTACAAGAGAATCAAGGACTTAAGAAGACAGCATACTCGTATCAAAAGGAAGTTATGATTAAGTAGGATTTTATCTTAGTTCCATGTTTATGAGTTTATTTTGCAATTATGCTAAAACTGAGGAGAAACAATTGTACGAAATGTTCAAGTATGAATAGGATGATATTGTAAGGAATTAAAGAGTTCGACCAAGGAATTAAAAGGGGATGATATGGTATGTATATAAAGTCCACTAGTATAAAAAGGGATAAGCTAAAATAGCACCAGAGAAGCAAGCAAGGAAAGGTGTCATATCTGAACAAGAAAATTTGTCTACTAGTAGAGAAATAAGGAGCAAGGCAAAAGAGTATGATAATTAAGAGTGCTCACAGATCGGCGGGGAGCCGTAGCAATCATGAGTTAAGACCATCTTAATGGCAACAGGTCCCAAGACAGTAACTAGATAGTAGTTGACCACTGAGTACATACATAAGAACATGAGGATATGGAACTAATGAATGAGTTCGAAAGAGAATTGGGAGGATATGAGAGAAGACTAATGAGCCCATAGTATAAGAGCAGGGAGATCAGGAACTAAATGAGGACAACTATTTCAAGAAATTAATAATAGTATCGTAAGCTCGCAAACTACAACATTCTAGGATGAATGTTTCTAAGGGGGGAAGTATGTTACACCTCGCACTTTTAGAGATTGAGCACGCCACGTATTTCATCGTATTAATGGAGTACCAGACAAGTCCCATGATGTTTTGAAAGGTACAAGCCATTGGAAGTACGTAACAATAAAGTAAAAGATGAATTACGATCTCGTAGGTCGTAACCGGGAAGGACAACCTTGGAACCAAAGGATATGACTATTATCAGGTATGATTAATGATAAATATCATGTATGGAGAGTTTCAGAAGATTCCGGGACCAAGCAAATCGAAGAAAATAACTTTGACGAAAATTTGGAAAAAGTTGGCAGGATTTTGGACAAAAAGTTTTGGTCAACTTTGGAGGGGTATATCTCCGGGTATATTAGGAGTTTTAAGGTGTTTCAAAAGCCTAAAATGAATTTCGTCGAGTCTAGTTTCCAATTCAACAAACCTCTCATAAAAACGACATGCGAGTAGGGAGTTATGGCCATTTTAAAATAACTCATCCAAGCTGCCAAATGGCTTCCGCGGGTCCCACTTAGGAAAGTCGGTGGAACAGACTTATGAGTGGTATAATGTCACGACCCAAACCGGAGGGCCGCGACAGACACCTAAGACCCTACTCGGCTGAGTGCCATACTACCATCCCATCCAGGAGTCACAACTCTTTGTGGATCTTTAATCTACGAAATGACGCTTCCGTCTAGTAAAAAAAACCTTTTCAATAAAACTCTTTCGTCAAATCAGAGACTTCTCTCTTATCGTTAATTCAAAGAAAACCCTTAGTCTCAATTAAATCTTTAAAAATAAAACATAAAAACATATCGACCTATATGGTCGCTTTACACAACTGTCGACATCTCGACGCACTATCCACAGGACACTGTCTGCAAAAGTCTCTAACACACACGAGATTCCATAACATAAGTACTCTGACTCGGCAACACTCCAAACTGAGATGGAGCTCACGAATCCAGCTGATAGCCTGGGAACATCCTATAGCCAATGCCGTCTACTCATCTATATACACCTGCGTGGCATAAAACACAGCGCCCCCAGGCAAAGGGACGTCAGTACGAATAATGTACCGAGTATGTAAGGTAGAACTGAAATAATATATCTCGACTCGAATGATAAAAGAGTAAAAGACTCAATCTGTACCTGTAACTAACTCTGATAATATATATGCATATGAAATTTTGATGCAGCATGAGTATGTGCGTATATATATATATAATGCATTCCTTTACCCTGCTCGCAGCCCCTTCGGGCATAATAGCATAATGGTCCCTTCGGGTATCATAATCATCGTATACCAGCTGATCAGGTGGTTTGCGTATATAACCCCTTAGCCGTTTTCCCCTTTCCCAATGAAATGATGTCGTGCATGTATGTAAATATCAAATGCATGAAAATCTTTGGAAACCATCAAAAGACCCCCTTCGGAGCAGCTTTAATGCAAAACGGGAACTTCTTCCTTTTTTCTTAAAAATGGGAACTTCTTCCCTTTTTCATTTGTCTCCTTCGAGACTCAAAAATTAAATGTAAAATGCATAGGTAAGAGAAAACCTTATGAATGTCCCCTTCGGGAATTAGATAACATTACGAAATCGCACAATTTATGGGTGCCCCCTTCGGGACTTAAGAGGTCTAGGATACGAATATCCCTACACTGTCTAGGAATAAAGTCTTTGGAGTTAGTTTATTTGTTGGGTTCATTCAGATAATAAGGATCTTCATCACTATCAGAATCATTACCACAATCATGTCTCACTTTGAATGATCCATAACATAAGCTGAGGCCACATATCCTGAATAAAAACAAGAATTATGTAGCACGCTCAGACATAAGCTGAGGCCGCATGTTATGTAGCATGCTCAGACATAAGCTGAGGCCATATATTGTTTAGCACGCTCAGACATATGCTGAGGCCACATGTTACTTAGCATGCACAAACATAAGCTGAGGCCACATATTGTGTAGCGCGCTCAGACATAAGCTAAGGCCACATATTCTAAATATAATCCAGAATTATCTAGCACGCTCAGTCACGTCATTAAATCATGTAGAACCTTAGGCTTGGAAATCTCTAGGATTGGAGTCATCATAAGAATCTTCAGAAATTATAAACTTCTGGCATTTCTAGGAGTAAAATATTATGGATGTCATGTATGGAATCAAAACATAGGAATCATGCCTTTGAAAGAAAGGGACGAGCCTTAACATATATGGAAGCTTGCTTCTCGACATTCCAACCTACCTCATGTCTTGAAATCTATATATAAAACCATCCATACTATTGTTAGGCTCACCATGATACACTTGTCTTAAGCCTTCAATTTAAATCCATTTAAAATCTTCCGAAATTCGGGCAGCATCTCTCCTGTTTATATGCCAAGCCCGAAATCACAATCCAGCAACCAACAACAACAATAACAATACCAACATCAACAACAATATTATCAATACCAATATATTCCATAAAACATCCCACACGATGTTTTTCAACATACAACAACAATATACACTTTCTTTCTTCCTAATCAAGGAGCATAACGTCATCAACACACCAACATAATTAGATACCATCTCTATACATGTAAATCATCCCAGCCACACGGCCACAACATGCTCAAAATAGTCCATAAACACAACAACTACAACACAACACTTTATGACCTTTCCTCCATAACTATTTTCACTCTTAAGACTTGCTAAACCTTCAAATCAACTCAACATAAGAGATAGGATGAAGAACATACCTTATACTTGAATAAATTCAGCCACACCAACTTTCTTTAAGACCAAACTTACCACAACATCAAGTAGAAGTAAGAACAATCACCTTTCATGGACTAGTTTGGTGTAATCTTGTTAAATTCTTGATTTAATGGGCTATAAATGTTTGGGGGTTGTGTTGAGAAGTTTCTAGGACTATTGAGAATGTAAAATGCTGAAAAAATGGAGTTAACGGGGGTATTTATACCCCTCATAAGTTCGTTCCACCGACCTTCTCAAGTGGGACCCACGGAAGCCATTTGGCAGCTTGAAGTCTTTATCTTAAAATGGTCATAACTTTTGATCCTGATATCATATGAGGGCCCACGACCTATGGTTGGAAAACTCTTTCAATTATCTACAACTTTCGCTTTTGGTGTGATTCGAAAGTCCAAACTTATAATAGCGTCTTGGCCTCTCCAAGTCAGATCATCCGAAAACGTATCCTTAAATCATCCTTTTAGAGGTCTTATGCACATATTTGGCTTAAGGGTCCTTCTTAAGACTTGCTCAACTTCCCATGTACTACTCATATCACTTTTCATACTTCCTTTATAAAACCTTGACATATGGGCCCCACCTTAATTTACGTTTACGAGGGCTATTCATCAAGTAATGTGTTAACTAATTTACTCCATACGGTCTCCAAATGTCATATATATATATTCTTATACTCAGATCATATAATCTTCATCCTTGATCCTTGTATAACTTTGCTCTCCCTTGAGCTCGTATTAAGCAGTCTACAATCTTGGTAACGCAAAATTTTTCGGGGTGTAACATCTAAAAACCCCATCAACCCCATATTTTCATCATTCTAAACACTCATGAGTCCTAGAAACGACCTAACACATCCCCCAAACATTTATAGCCATTAAATCAAGAATTTAACAAGATTACACCAAACTAGTCCATGAAATGTGATTGTTCTTGCTTCTACTTGATGTTGTGGTGAGTTTGGTCTTGAAGAAAGTTGGTTTTGCTAAAGTTCTTCAAGTAGAGGGTATTTTCTTCATCCTATCTCTATTGTTGAGTATATTTGAAGGTTTAGCAAGACTTAAAAGTGAAAATAGATATGGAGGAAAGGCCATAAAGTGTTGTGTTGTAGTTGTTGTGTTTATGGACTGTTTTGAGCATGTTATGGCCGTGTGGTTGGGCTGATTTACATGTATATGGATGGTATCTAATGTTGTTGGTGAGTTGATGAGATTATGCTCCTTGATTGGGAAGAAAGGAAGTGTATATTGTTGTTGTATGTTGAAAAACATCGTGTGGGATGTTTTATGGAATATTTTGGTATTGATGATGATGTGGTTGATATTAGTATTGCTATTGTAGTTGTTTTGTTGGTATTGTAATTTCGGGCTAGGGATATAAACAGGGGCGATGCTGTCTGAATTTTGCTAGATTTTAAAAGGAATTAATTTGAGGGCTTAGGACAAGCATATGAAGACAAACCTAACAATAATATGTATTCTCTTAATTGTAGATTTACGAGCTTAAGAGGATAAGCGTTAAATAGTTAAAGTTGAGGCTACCGAAAAGGTATGTTAAGGCCAGTCCCTTTCTTTCAAAAGGCATGATTCCTGTGTTATGGTTACATATATGTTTCCATAAGCTTCTTACTTCCAAAAGTTAGAAGTTCATGATTCTTAAAAGCTTCCTATGATGCTAAAGGTGACATGTTTTCTATGATGAACATGATGATGATGATTTTAATTCTAGAAATTCCAAAGCTTATGATTTTAATGCTATTATGAGATTATGGAGCTTATTTCATGATTTTATTGATTTTATTCATTGTTGTTGATCTCACCTTATGATAATTGTTCCTTCAAGGTGGGATATAGCGATGATGATTATTACATAATATAATCGGAGGTTATCGACCTTACGTCACTCCGATAGATTGATAGTTTTTAACTGGGCTCTCATGCATGTTGTATGTATTTATATATGTAACTTTTACATACCGCGCCTTAATGTCCGGGAAAGATACCATACACATATTACCGCACCTTAACGGTCAGGAAAGATAATATCGTGCGTATATGGCTGGGCAAGATAACACCGCGCCTACATGGCCGGGCAAGATAACACTGCGCCTACATGGCCGGGCAAGATAACCCCGCGCCTCTATAGTCGGGCAAGATAACACCATACCTATATGGATGGGCAGTGTACTTCTATATGTATATTTATAATGTTTCTTTAAAAAGTTAAAGTTAGCATGCATGGTATCCGCCTTAAGAGGCAATCAGATGTAAAGGTTATCTTTACCTCATGTTATGTTCCATATTTCTTGTTATGTTGTTATTCAAGCCTTACATACTCAGTACACTGTTCGTACAAATGCCTTTTCTTGTGGACACTGCGTTTATGCCTGAAGGTAAACAAGTAGATAGATCTGATCCTTAGGAGCTTCATCAGCGCAGTTTCAGAAACGCTCCATTTACTTCGGAGCTGCAGTCTATAGTATTACTCTTTTGTGTATATACTCAGATATGGCAGAGTCCTGTCCCATCGTTATGAATTTCTGTATTCTATATAGAGGCTTGTAGACAGATGTACATAGCTAGACGTTTCATATCGTTGTATAACATTTTAGTAGCCTTGTCACTGGTGACGATGAGCATAATTGTTGAAGATTATATAGAGATGTGCCGTTATATTGTGATATATGTCCTTACAAATTATGATATCCATGAGCTCCCTTTATGGTCCACCAGAGATGATTATGAGATGTATGTTTAGAGGTACTCGGGGTGTTAGCTCCGAGTTCCCATCATGGCCCTCTGGTTGGGTCGTGACAAAAGTGGTATCAGAGCAGTTCATCCTAGGGTGTGTCTACGAGCCGTGTCTAGTAGAGTCTTGTTTGTGGTTGTGAAGCGCGCCACACTTATAAACAAGAGGCTGCAGGGCATTTAGGAATGATTGACCTTTCTTTCTTATCCTAGATTGTGCGATAAAGCTATGTTATCAGGACCCCCTTTTCCTAATTATGTGCTATGATTTCAGTGATGTCTGTGAAAAGAAAAGCAACAGTGGCCCAGAAGGGCAAGACAGTAGCGGGAAGGCGGACTGAATGGGAGCCACCGGCAGATATGGCTGTGGGTGAGTTCCACAACAAGATTCCATCTCGAACCACTCCTACTTTACCCATTTCAGAGGACCAAGAAGGGGCCTCAGCTCCAACTCTAATACCCCGAGTTCCCTTACCAGATGCCACGGGCCAGGAATGAAATAGGCCATTCTTTTACTGACTCAGTTAGTCACAGCTCAGACCCAGCAACAAAGTATGGGACATGGTGACTAGGCTATCAATGCTAGAGCCCGTGATTTCATTAGTTTGAACTCTCCGATGTTTATTTGGTCAAAATCGGATGAGGACCCGCAGAGCTTTATAGACGACATATTACATGCTTTTGAGGTGGAGTCGGTAGAGTTGGCCTCTTATAGATTATGGAATGTTGTGGTTCATTGGTATACGGTTAGGATGTCTTTTCGAGGAGTCAATGCTCCTCCACCAATAAGGCAAGAGTTTGTCGATGCTTTTCTCCGACATTAATTGCCGCCAGAGGCTCGACGAGCCAGAGCAGATGAGTTTTTTAATCTTAGAAAAGGGAATATGAGTGCTCGAGAGTACAGTCTTCATTTTAATTCCTTGGCAAGGTATGCCCCATCCATGGTAGCTAATATGGGAGACTGTGTACATCGATTTGTAAGTGGGTTGGGGCCATAGCAGCCGAAAGGAGGTGAGCGTGATTCTGATAGAGGTTATAGTAAGAAGGCCATATCTTCAAGCCCCGCCAATGAGTTCGGAGGGAGTCAGAGGCAGAAAAATTCTAGGCACTCCGGCCATTCGGTGGCTAGTGCGCCTCCTCGATTTGTAGGTAAAAGATTTGATCATCCAAATTTTTTTGGACCGGGTCAGATCTGCAGAGTTTCGGGTTCTAGTATAGAGGTGAATCTGGTTAGATGAGACCGCCCTTACCACGATGTAATCAATTTGGTTAGCCACATTCTGGACCGTGCCACTTGGGTTCGGATGTTTGCAATGCCTGTGGTCAACCAGGCCATATTATGCGTACGTATCCATTTCTAGGCTGTCGAACGATGGTGTAGCCTACCAGATCGGCAGCCGGATCGTCGTCATCGGTGCGCCCTCAGGGATGATACACTTAGACATCAGCAGGTCGTGGTAGAGGTGGAGCAGCTAGCTTGAGTAGTCCCCAAAACCGTAGTTACGCATTGACCGACCGACAGGACTTGGAGTCTTCACCTGATGTTGTTACAAGTAGAGTGTCAGTATTTCTTATGATGTTTATTCATTGATTGATCCAGGTTTTACATATTGTTATATGTTACTCCTTATATTTCTGGTCGGATTGGGGCGAAACTTGAGTCGATTAATCCTTTCAAAGTGTGTTATTAATGAGATGTCAGTATGATTAAGTGGGGGTTGTAATGTTCTCGAAGAAAGAAATGTAAGGGATAAGTATATGCTTAAATACGACCCTTGAATATAAATATACTAATGATTTATGAGTACAAAGGGGTAGAAGAGTCAAGAGGACGATGTTCGCCACTAAAATAGCCAGATATCGACAAGAGCTTTTTATCGTATAAAGTATATTGGCAAGGATGTTGCACAGAGGTATGAGTATAAGGCTATATGAATATAAGATGAAATTAGGACTAAGGTACAACAAGATTCTTTTTCAGAAGTCCTCTTGCTGTAAGATTATTGAGCTAGTAATACAAGGCGGAAAAGCTAATGGAGAATGTGAAGGATGTTTTGAAGGAAATAGTTGTATGAAGGTAGATGAATAAGTGGTACGATAGGTATGAATATAACCTGAAAGGGAATAATCAGATTTTATGAAAGGTGTCAAGGGATTTCTGGCTCTTAAGGTATATCCGAGAGGATAAATGTAAAGCCATATCGACATGTTCATTTAGAAATTGGAAAATCCCCCCCCCCTCCCCCTCCTCCCCCCACCCCCCTTAAAGGACGATCTTAGGATTAGAAAGGACTAGTATTTCTAATAGAATATTCTATGAAATTCCAGGGCTAATGTTATAGAATGGCAAGTGGGGAAGAGCACTTTATGAGCAAAGGAAGTCAAGAAAAACCCTAAGGGAGAAAGTAAGAAAAGTGGATTGATGGATTGGTTAAAGAAAGTTGTGTAACCACTATGGACGAGAGGAAGGTTAATAGGCTAACAAGTCTGGTCAAGAGACAAAACATCGATAACAGAGGATAAGACACCATAAACTCCCAAGTTTCACTAATTCAACCAGAAATCCCTACTATCACCTAATGCCATCTGCTCAAAAACCATAGATGCAGACATACATATTAATACGCTACAAACGCATTCATGGCCTCAAAATTCCTAATGGAGGTCTCGTTGACCGAGTCAACCCCCAATACCTCATAACCAACTTTTCAACCCAAGTCCTAAAATACACCCGAGTATATAGGGAACCGAACAAAATATACACACAAGTTCTAAAAGACCATCCGGACCTCTCAGAATCGACTGATTTTCGAAAAAGGTTCGTTTATCTAAAGGTCAACTTTGAGTCAACTATTTTTCACTTTAAGCCAAATTTACGACAAAATCACCCAAATCATATCCAAAGACCTCGAGAAGCGTTCAACAGTCTCCTCGGGTCAAATGTGAGCTAAACATGTTCAAAAAAGGGTCAAATGCATTGAAAAAACAATAACGACCAAACGGGTCGTTACACAAAATTTTCTTGCCCTTTGTTAATTCATTAAGATGTCTAATTGGGATGCAAGCCTAATTTTGCTTTGCCTGACCTGGCCCAACCTCATATATTTCTACCAAACAGACCTTATTTGGTCGGGTCGAAGGGTTTCGTTGAAAACCCTAGCAGCCGCCCCTCTCGTCATCTTCAAATGGCAATCCTTGCATGCACTTTTGGTTTAACAGGCCCTGTGTGGCCATTTTTGGCAAGTATTAAATGCTTGCCTTCTCTCTCCACCGTAGAACCACCACGAAAGGTAAAAACCCTCTTCCTCTCTTTTTCTTTTTCTTTTCTGTGTAAATAAGGATGAAACCTTAATAGGTTTTGTTCATTTGTTCTCAATTTTTATTGTCTTCAAGTATTCACAAGGATCCAAAGAGAAACCCCTTGAAATCTTTTAGTCCCACATTAGTTGGGAACCAAATCTAGAATTTTTGGGGTTCTATATAAAGAACCCCATCCTTAACAACGCGCACACACAAGTCTCAAAACCAGAGCAAAAAACACATAATTTACTTAGGGATTTATCAAATTGCTGAAACCTTTGACTAATTAGGTTTTTCTAGTCTAAAATTTTTCTTTCTTTTGTGGCTGAGTTGGGGCATTGGGGAGCAAGGATCTTCAATTCCAAACCTCAACCAAGACTACACTTGAAAAAGGTAAATTTCCTTCCTTTTAGTTATTTTTTTAGTAATTTTCGATTTCTTGTATGTTTGTGTATTTATTATGTGTTTATTAGATTTGTTTAGTCAATAACATGTTTGTAGGATTTCTTAGCTTAATTACTGTTCAGCTAATGTGATTAGTTTAGTCATTAGCATGTTTGTAATTTAATTATTGTTCAACTAATGTGATTAATTTATTCATTAGCATGTTTGTAGTTTTGTTGATTTTAACTACTATTCAACTAATGTGATTAGTTTATTCATTTGCATGTTTTATAGCTTGGTTTAATTATACTAATTCCTAATGATGTGTCAATTAGGATAGGTTGATTACAAGCTTGTTTATTTGTGACCCAACTTCTGCTTAACCATGTGCTTGTTAAGATAGCTTTAGGTATTTAGCATTTCTGTATGTTTCTTTAAGTTCAACCTCTGTTCTTGTTGTATTCCTTTTAGAATAGTTCAGTCATGGGTAGATTTATGTACTTATTGAGTGTGATTTCCTGATTAAGATTGGTTATAGGTTTTATTCAATTATTTAAATGTATTGAGATGATTATTTGGTCATGTTTCATTCATAGTTTTCCATATTAACATACCATTGTTGTTTGTTTAGGCTTCAAGCTGTGGCCATATACTATTAAGGTTATTTAAGCTCCAACGATTAGTTTAACTTAATCATTAATATCATGTAAGCCGCCATATTTGCCTGATTTGTTTATATTAGTGTGACCTGTGTGTTCAAACATGTTAATCAGTTATCTTAAGTAAGTTCCCCCACATGTGTTAAAGTGAGCTCAAATGTGGTTCGTGTCAGTATTAGCCAAAATTTAGGTTATTTCAACATATTGCTTAAACCTAGCGTTAGCTGTTTAAAGTTGTGAAAACATTGTTTAGCACATATGTTTAGTATTTACTTGGTTAACTAGGTTAGTCCAACATATATTTTCCTTACTCTAGGTCTGTTACTCTAAATCTATGGTGTGTAAAATCTGTGCTATAGAGAGTTTACTTTGAAGAATTGTTAAACTCCTTATGAACTGGTGATCTTGACTGGATGTTAATTTAGCTTGAAATACCAGCAATCATGCATCAACCTGTGCCTAATAGTTAGTAAGGCAGGTTAGATGTGCAATAAGTATAACCTAAGTGACCGTTTTGTGTTCAATATGTCTAATTTAATAATGCAAAATTTAATCTTAGAAGTTATGACTTAATCTTGACATACAATGATGTAATTGTACTGCCAATATATGTCTGAGTGTTTAGTATTCACCTTGTACTATTAAGCAACATAAAGGGGGCATGCCATTAGGATTGTTGGTTGCTTAGGAAAATTGTTCAGTTTATGTTTAGGAAACTAAACTCAAAAGCATGTTCATATCTTCAAGTGAGCATTACTTGGGCTTTACTATAAGTGTGTTGTCTGTTTAAATGTATAACGATCCGTTAGGTCATTTTGACACTTTCGACTATTTTACCCCTGTTGACCTTTCCCCATGTCTCTAGAGAGTGTTTTTGACTTACGGGGAGGGGTCACACGACTCCCGATGCGTTCGGGTCTCCTTGAAACAAGAAAATGGAGTTTTGGAAATTCATAAATGTTTGGTTGACCAAAGTTAACACCGGGGGTAAATGACACTTTTTGGAGATTCCGTCGGTTTCGGAAGGTTAATTATGACTTAGTAAGGTAATTGGTTCGGTCCCTGAGGGACTCAGTGGCATTTTGATCTTTTAGTTGGAAGGCTAGTTTTAAGGTGTTCGGGGGTTGACCAGGTCTAGGTGACCTCGTTTGGAGATTGCAAGGGCGCGGGTGAGTTTGTAATCCATTTTAGGAATGGTTTGCATATTTGATTTGTATCCAAGAGGTCTCGGATGAGTTTCGGATGTTGGGTCGGAACTTAGAAATTTCATGATTTTCTGGTGCCTGGTATCTCTCACCCACGAGATTGGGCTCGCAGCTGCAAGGCCATTCATGTGAGGTGTTGTCCGCACCTCCAGACTTGAGAACTTTAATTAAACTCACAAATGCAAGATTTGGGACGCAAGTGCGACGTCGCACCTTCGAGAAATGGAGCGCAAGTGCGAGAGTCGCGGAACATATCTGAATAAATATCCCCATTTTATTCTAGCTCATTTCGTCCCCATATTTTGGACTTGGGAGCTCGGTCTTAGGTGGTTTTAAAGAGTTTTGGGAAGGATCTTCAAGTGGGTAATTGTTACACCTCGTAAATTTCCCCGTGAATGTACAACTAATAGACTAATGAAGAATACGAGTATATGGTGTTTTAATCAGAAGGGAATGACGTTTGACGACCCTAAGTAGGATTTCAAAGGCAGTGGGAAAAGGAGATAGGTTACGCTCCACAATGACTAATTATAGGTTTTGAAGACTTGGAAGTCGCAGATTTGCATTTTGGCCCAGTCGACCGTAAAGTGAAATACGAACCGTAAAGTGGTATACGGCCCGTAAACCACCATGTTGTATTTCAACTCGCAAAACTTCAACTTTTTGTCAAATGTTTAAATGGTTAAATACGACTTGGAATACGGACTGTAAATTGAAATACGGCCCGTAAACTGCGATCGTAAATCGCCATGATCCCCAGCATACCTTTCTGGTTTTGTTATGCTTAAATATGACCACGATATACGGCCCGTAAACTGGAATACGGACCGTAAACTGGGTTTACGACCCCTGTGCACTTCAACTACTGTTCATTCCGGATCAGATTTTAAGTCATTAAACGGAGACCCAAGCTCATTAAATTCATTTCATCTTCACGATATTTATCTCTAGAAGCCTCTAGAATATTCCCTCCTCTTCGTCACAAGAAAACCAAAGGAAATCGATGATCAATAACACCAAATCCATGAAATAAAGTGTATGAAACCTAGCTAAAGTTCATCTCTCTCAAGAAAACCCAAAGGAAGTGAAGTAGGGTTTTGATGCTAGAGGAGTAATTCCATTCAAAGCTCGTTCAACCATCATCTAAGGTAAGTTTCATGACAAAACCATGTTGTTTAAGGTATTGGAATGTTAAGATACTTGACTTGTAGAAAGACAAAACCATGTTGTTTAAGTTTCATTAATGAGTGAATATAGTCATGGTTGGATGGTAGTTGGGTTGAATCATGAATGTTGGTGTGTTGTGATTATCAATACGTTATAAATGACATTTAGATCATGAAATAAATATTATATATGAGGAAACACGATAGTAAGCTATCACCATAAATGTGGAGAAATTGAAGAGAAATGGTGGATTATGGTCAATGTATATAGATGATGATTGTTGATTGCGATATTGTGAATGTTGTTGTGAGCGTGTGGGAGTTGATATAGCATATGGGAAAAGTAGTATAAACAAAGGAAGTACTACCCAAATTTTCCCTAGAATTATTAATGCGTTCTTATAGTCGAATGAACTAACGATAGTGAGAATTCTCTCTTGAAGGTAGAAACGTGATATCGAAGGAGAAAAAACAAGTGATAGCTTAGTTAAACGTTAAAGGTATGTGAGGCTAGTCTTTTCTTTCTAATGGCATGAATCTTCTAGCATGATTTTCCTTCCTTTTCATGAGTTCCCATATTCCAGAAAGCTAAAAGCCTATGTCTATGGATAGCTATATAAGATAAGAGATATGATATGATGACCCTATAATGTTAATGATGTTATTTATTTCTTACACTTACCTTATATGTTATTTCCTTCAAGGTGAGGCAGAATGTCAATAATGCTCCATAATGAAATCGGGGGATCACGACCTTGCGTCACCCCGATACAGTAAAGTTGTTCATAAGCCTTATGCATGTATTATGATAAATATGTTACGATAAGCATAATATGATGAGGATGTATGATGATGATATAACACCGCGCCTAGTTCGCCGGGTAGTCACCGCTAAGGCGGGCAGCTATAAGATACACCATGGCCAAATGGCATGGGCAGAAACCACTAGTGGGCGGCATGAGATGATACCCCAAACTCGGGAGGCCTGGACGCAGGCTAATGTTATGATTATCACACCGATCCGATATGGACGGGCAGCTCATACATTATTACACCGTACCTATATGGGCGGGCAGCTTATATGTTTATGTACACATGACATGATGATGACTATGAGTAAGCCAGCATGCATTTATTTCTTTTACACTTGATAGTTAGATATAGTTATTCCATATTGATACTTCTTCTATATCATTGACTTATTTCCTTGTTCATGCCTCTCATACTCAGAACAATATTCGTACTGACGTCCGTTTTCTTTGGACGCTGTGATCATGCCCACAGGTAGACAGGGAGGAGAGCTCGACCCAGACCAGCAGTAGTTGTCAGCTGATTGAAATCACTCCTTTGTTCGGAGGTGCTTATGACGATTCTTTTGTGTATATTCATGTATATGTATTTTTTTGGGCATGACGGGGTCTTGTCCCGTACTTATGTTTAGCACTCCAGTAGAGGCTCGTAGATGCGCAGTGTGGGTTAGATGGTCTCACGAGTAGCTGCTATACATATAGACATATATATGTATATATATTAATTTGATCGCCCAAAGGCTTGTGTATATAAAAGTATTTTTATGTTCTCAAATGAAAGATGATTTTCTTATGTCCTAAGTCTAAATTGATAAAAGAGCATTAAATGAGTAAGATGAGCAAAAGAACGAGCGGTGCTCAGTGGCTAGCCCCGGGTACCCGTCACGGCCCCTAGCTGGGTCGTGACAAAAGTGGTATCAGAGCGGTTCAGTCCTAGGAAGTGTCTACGAGCCGTGTCTAGTAGAGTCTAGTTTATGGTGTATTGCGCGCCACATTAATAAACAAGAGGCTACAGGGCATTTAGGAAAAATGACCATCCTTCTTCTTATGAAATCGTGCGATAGAGCCATGTACAAGACTTTATCCTCCCTAATAGTGTGTTGTGATTTCAGAATGCCGCCAAAGGGAAAGGCTACAGCCACCCAGAAGGGCAAGACTACGGCAAAGAGGCGGGTAGAAAGAGAGCCTCCAATGAATATAGAAGAAGGCGAATCACATAATGAGGCCTTGTCTAATACTTCTTCTACCCCGCCTAATGTTGAAGGACAAGGAGGAGCTCCAGCTCCAATTCCACCACCGGTTGCTTCGGGTCAACAAGTGACCGAGGCCATTCATTTATTGACGCAATTGGTCACCGCAAAGGCACAATGACAAAATGTGGCTTCAAGTGATCGGGCAGCAAGTACCAAAGCCCGTGATTCCATGAGTCTAAATCCTCCGGAGTTCTTCGGGTCAAAGCCGGATGAAGACCCGCAAGGTTTCATGGATGAGGTGTTGAGGACATTGAAGATTGTCCATGCCTCCGAAACTGAATCCGTGGAGTTGGCATCTTATAGACTCCAGGATGTGGTAGTTTTATGGTACAACAATTGGGTATTATCAAGAGGAGAGAATGCGCCTCCTCCGGTTTGGCAAGAATTCGTGGATGCATTTATTCGTCACTATTTGCCACCCGAGGTCCGCCGAGCTAGGGCGGATAGATTTCTAAATTTGAGGTAAGGGAATATGAGTGCCCGGGAGTACAACATGCAATTTAATTTCTTGGCTAGATATGCCCCGGCTATCGTGGCCAACATGGGAGATCGGGTGCATAGATTCGTGAGTGGCTTGGGGCCACATTTATTCAAAGACTGTTTGACAGCTTCACTACAAGATGGGATGGATATTTCCCGAATACAGGCCCATCCTCAGAATTTAGAGAGGCGACAACAACCACAAAGAAGTGACCGCGATAATGATAGAAGGCAAGGCAAGAAGGCTAGATCTATGGGAGCAGGCAGCGGTTATAGAGGGGGATCAAGACAGACATATTCTAGTTACTCAGGCTACTCGGTGACTAGTGCACCCCCTCGATTAGCAGTTAGGAGATTTGACCGCTCCTTTCGTTCAGGACAGGGCCAGAGTTCGAGGATCTCAGATTCCTAGTTCAGGGAAGATTATAGTCAGAGGAGACCCCCAGTACCGCGATGCAGCCAGTGCGGTAGATTGCATTTCGGACAGTGTCGCCAGGGTTCGGACGCTTGCTATACTTGCGGCCAAGTTGGGCACATGATGAGAGATTACCCGTCGATGAGTGGTAGAGTTGGAGTTCAGCCCACAGGTTCAGTGACTGGTTCTTCCTCAGCACGCCCTGCAGGACAGATTCCCTAGACATCAGCAGGCCGAGGTAGAGGTAGAGGGGCAACATCTACTTCAGGTGCCACTCAGCCCCGTGTATATGCTTTAGCCGGACGACAGGATCTTGAGTCCTCCCGGGATGTGGTTACAGGTACATTGTCTATATTTTCCCGTGATGTGTATGCATTGATAGATCCGAGTTGTACACTTTCTTATATTACTCCATATGTTGCTGGTTGTATCGGGGTGAAACCTGAGCCAATCAAACCTTTCGAGGTATCTACTCTGGTTGGTGATCCCGTGATAGCAAGACAAGTGTACAAATAATGTGTAGTTGTGATATGTGATCGCCAGACCACAGTTGATTTGATTGAGTTGGAAATGATAGATTTCGATGTAAATATGGGCATGGATTGGTTGTCGTCGTGCTATGCTAATGTTGATTACCGATAGAAAGTGGTGCGATTCCAATTTCTGGGAGAGCCCATGCTTGAATGGAAGGGTAATGCAGCATCACCAAAGGTTAGGTTTATTTCCTACCTTAAGGCAAGGAAGATGATAGCCAAGGGTTGTATTTATCACTTAGTTCGGGTTCATGACATTGAGTCAAAGCCACCAACTTTCCAGTCAGTTCCGGTAGTGAATGAATTCCCAGATGTGTTTCCAGACGATCTTCTAGGTCTTCCTCCAGAAAGAGAGATATACTTCGCCATTGATGTGTTGCCGGACACCAAGCCTATTTCTATTCCTCCTTATCGAATGGCTCCGGCAGAATTAAAAGAGCTAAAGGCGCAATTGAAACACTTGCTTGAAAAGGGGTTTATTAGGCCCAGTTCATCACCGTAGGGAGCACCGGTCTTGTTTGTAAGAAAGAAAGACGGACCTCTACGAATATGTATCGACTACTGGCAATTGAATAAAGTAACGATAAAGAACAAATATCCTCTTCCAAGGATTGATGACTTATTCGATCAATTGCAAGGTGCTAAGTGGTTTTCTAAAATAGATTTGAGGTCGGGCTACCATCAGGTGAGAGTTAGAGAAGCGGATATTCCCAAGACGGCCTTCAGAACGAGATATGGTCACTATGAATTCTGAGTGATGTCGTTTGGGTTGACTAATGCTCCGGACGTGTTTATGAATTTGATGAACAATGTATTCAGGCCTCTCTTGGATTTATTTGTGATAGTATTTATTGATGATATTCTGGTGTATTCTCGCACGGAATCAGAACACGCAGATCATTTACGAATTGTTCTTGGCATTCTTCGAGCCCGAGAATTGTATGCAAAATTTTCAAAGTGCGAGTTCTGGCTAAATTCTGTGACATTTATGGGCCATGTTATCTCAGATGATGGCATTCGAGTCGACACTCAAAAAATTGAAGCTGTGAAGACTTGGCCAAGGCCTACGACGCCTACAGAAGTTCGTAGTTTTCTGGGTTTGGCAGGATACTACAGAAGATTCGTAGAGGGCTTTTCATCTATTTCAGCCCCATTGACGAAGCTAACCCAAAAGTCAACCAAATTCAAATGGAATGATGCTTGTGAGCGCAACTTCCAAGAGTTGAAAGACAGATTGACCTCAGCTCCGATATTAACACTTCCAGAAGGGTCAGATGGCTATATAGTATATTGTGACACTTCTGGTGTCGGATTAGGATGTGTATTGATGTTGCATGGTAATGTTATTGCATATGCTTCGAGACAATTACGGAAACATGAAAAGAATTATCCAACTCATGATCTCGAATTGGCTGTGGTTATTCATGCCTTAAAAATATGGAGGCATTATTTGTATGGTGTGCATGTTGATATTTATACAGATCACAAAAGTCTTCAGTACATTTTCAAGCAAAAGGAGTTGAATCTGCGACAGAGGGAGTGGTTAGAATTGTTAAAAGATTATGATGTGAACATTTTGTACTACCCTGGAAAAGCGAATGTAGTAGCCGATGCGCTTAGCCGCAGATCAATGGGCAGTTTATGTGAAGTCCCTCCGGAAAAGAAAGAGATGGTTCATGAGCTCCGCCAACTAGCTAATCTTGGAGTACGTGTAATCGATTCGGGTAATGTGGGGATTAGTAACAATAACCCCACAATTTCGTCCTTGGACATGGAAGTAAAAGAACGACAATACAAAGATCCTCAATTATGTCGTTACAGAGACACATCTTATGGAAGAGAGAAGTCTTCATTTGAAGTTTCTATGGATGGGATTCTTAGGTACTGAGGCAGACTATGTGTGCCGAATGTTGCAGAATTGCGCCGACGAAATCTAGAAGAAGCACATTGTTCTCTGTATTCTGTTCATCCAGGTGCGACCAAAATGTATCATGATCTCAAGATAATATATTGGTGGGATGGCACGAAGAGTGACATAGCCGAATTGGTAGCACAGTGTCCAAATTGCCAACAAGTAAAGATCGAACATCAAAAGCCAGGAGGCTTATTACAAGCAATAGAAATCCCTACTTGGAAATAGGAAGTGATTAACATGGATTTTATTGTGGGATTACCTCGTTCTCGAGGAAAGTATGATTCGATATGGGTGATTGTGGACAGACTCACAAAAGCAACCCATTTTCTTCCAGTTAGAACCACGTACTTAGCAGAAGACTATGCGAGGTTGTATCTCAAGGAAATTGTGCGACTCCATGGTATACCATTATCTATTATTACAGATAGAGGAGCACAGTTTACAGCCAAGCTTTGGAAGTCCTTCCAAGAAGGTCTAGGCACCCAAGTGAAGCTTAGCACGACATTTCATCCGCAGACCGATGGACAGGCCGAGCGTACAATTCAGACCTTGGAGGATATGCTACGAGCATGTGTGCTAGATTTCGGTGGTAGTTGGGACGATCATTTACCGCTAATCGAATTTGCATATAATAATAGTTACCATTCCAACATTCAAATGGCCCCATATGAAGCTTTATATGGAAGGAAATGTAGATCCCCAATCGGATGGTTTGAAATAGGAGAAGCACAACTAGTAGGCCCTGAATTGATTCAGCAAGCGGTGGAAAAAGTTATGGTGATCCGAGATCGATTGTTAACCGCCCAAAGTCGCCAAAAGTCTTATGCAGACAATCGCCGACGAGACTTGGAATTTCAAGCTGGTAATTGGGTATTTTTGAAAGTATCGCCAATGAAAGGGTGATGAGATTTGGTAAGAAAGGGAAGCTAAGCCATAGATACATTGGACCCTACAGAATTATCCGCAAGGTGGGTCATGTAGCATATGAATTGGATTTACCTTCGAAGCTTGAATCAGTCCATCCAGTCTTACACGTTTCGATGCTCCGCAAGTGTATTGGAGATCCCACAAAGATTGACCCGATAGATGATGTCCAAGTGACAGAAAAGCTAACCTATGAAGAAGTGCCTATTTCTATTCTAGACAGGCAAGTGCGAAGACTCCGACATAAAGAGGTAGCTTCAGTTAAAGTCTTGTGGCGAAATAATAACCAGGAAGAAATGACTTGGGAAGCGGAAGAAAGTATGAAGTCCGAGTACCCGCATTTATTTCAACCCCCAGAAGAGACTCAAGATGGAACGCCAACAATATGAGGTAAGTATGCAATAAATGAAGTGTAATAATTAGAGTATCTGAACACCCCTATTTCCATCATTACTCAGATATTATATCCCCTATTTTCGGGAGCTTTCGTAAGTCTTTCTTAGAATTTATTTTGTGTGGTGGCCCTGTGAGGCAATGATATTATGGGTTTTTGTGGAAGGATGGTAGTGTCATATTACAGGGGAAACTAAGGCAAAATTTTTGCGGAATCTCGAGTGTTTAACATTCGAGGACGAATGTTCCAAAAGGGGGGAAGAATGTTACACCTCGTAAATTTCCCCGTAAATATACAACAAATAGACTAACGAAGAATACGAGTATATGGTGTTTTAATCAGAAGGGAATGACGTTTGACGACCCTAAGTAAGATTTCAAAGGCAATGGGAACAAGAGATAGGTTATGCTCCACAATGACTAATTATAGGTTTTGAAGACTTGGAAGTCGCAGATTTGCATTTTGGCCCAGTCGACCGTAAAGTGAAATACGGACCGTAAAGTGGTATACGGCCCGCAAACCACCATGTCGTATTTCAACTCGCAAAACTTCAACTTTCTGTCAAATGTTTAAATGGTTAAATCCGACTTGGAATACGAACCGTAAATTGAAATACGGCCCGTAAACTGCGATCGTAAATCGCCATGATCCCCAGCATACCTTTATGGTTTTGTTATGCATAAATACGACCATGATATATGGCCCGTAAACTGGAATACGGACCGTAAACTGGGTTTACGACCACTGTACACTTCAACTACTGTTCATTCCGGATCAGATTTTAAGTCATTAAAAAGAGACCCAAGCTCATTAAATTCATTTCATCTTCACGATATTTCTCTCTAGAAGCCTCTAGAATACTCTCTCCTCTTCATCCCAAGAAAACCAAAGGAAATCCATGATCAATAACACCAAATCCATGTAATAAAGTGTATGAAACCTAGCTAAAGTTCATCTCTCTCAAGAAAACCCAAAGGAAGTGAAGTAGGGTTTTGATGCTAGAGGAGTAATTCAATTCAAAGCTTATTCAACCATCATCTAAGGTAAGTTTCATGACTAAACCATGTTGTTTAAGGTATTGGAATATTAAGATACTTGACTTGTAGAAAGACATAGGAAATGGGTCATTAATGAGTGAATAGTCACATGGTTGGATGGTAGTTGGGTTGGATCATGAATGTTGGTGTGGTGTGATTATCAATACGTTATAAATGACATTTAGACCATGAAATAAGTATTATATATAAGGAAACGCGATAGTAAGCTATCACCATAAATGTGGAGAAATTAAAGAGAAATGGTGGATTATGGTCAATGTATATAGATGATGATTGTTGATTGCGATATTGTGAATGTTGGTATGAGCGTGTGGGAGTTGATATATCATATGGGAAAAGTAGTATAAACAAAGGAAGTACTACCCAAATTTTCCCAAGAATTAGTAATGCGTTCTTATAGTCGAATTAACTAACGATAGTGCGAATTCTCTCTTGAAGGTAGAAACGTGATATCGAAGGAGAACAAGCAAGCGATAGCTTAGTTAAACATCAAAGGTATGTGAGGCTAGTATTTTCTTTCTAATGGCATGAATCTTCTAGCATGATTTTCCTTCCTTTTCATGAGTTCCCATATTCCAGAAAGCTAAAAGCCTATGTCTATGGATAGCTATATAAGATAAGAGATATGATATGATGACCCTATAATGTTAATGATGTTATTTATTGCTTACACTCACCTTATATGTTATTTTCTTCAAGGTGAGGCAGGATGTCAATAATTTCTCCATATTGAAATCGGGGGATGACGACCTTGCGTCACCCTGATAAAGTAAAGTTATTCATAAGCCTTATGCATGTATTATGATAAGTATGTTACGATAAGAATATTGTGATGAGCATGTATGATGATGATATAACACCGCACCTAGTTGGTCGGGCAGTCACCGCTAAGGCGGGCAGCTATAAGATACACCATGGCCAAATGGCATGGGCAGACACTACTAGTGAGCGGCATGAGATGATACCCCGGACGTGGGAGGCCTGGACGCAGGCTAATATTATGATTATCACACCGATCCGATATGGACGGGAAACTTATACATTATTACACCGTACCTATATGGGCGGGCAGCTTATATGTTTATGCACACATGACATGATGATGACTATGAGTAAGCCAGCATGCATTTATTTCTTTTACACTTGATAGTCAGATACAGTTATTCCATATTGATACTTCTTTTATATCGTTGACTTATTTCTTTGTTCATGCCTCTCATACTCAGTACAATATTCGTACTAACGTCCGTTTTCATTAGACGCTGTGATCATGCCCACAGGTAGACAGGGAGGAGAGCTCGACCCAGACTAGCAGTAGCTGTCAGCTGATTGAAAGCACTCCTTTGTTCGGAGGTGCTTATGACGATTCTTTTGTGTATATTGATGTATATGTATTTTTTTGGGCATGACGGGGTCTTGTCCCGTCCTTATGTTTAGCACTCCAGTAGAGGCTCGTAGATGCGCAGTGTGGGTTAGATAGTCTCAAGAGTTGCTGCTATACATATATACATATTTATGTATATATATTAATTTGATAGCCCAAAGGCTTGTGTATATAAAAGTATTTTTATGTTCTCAAATGAAAGATGATTTTCTTAAGTCCTAAGTCTAAATTGATAAAAGAGTATTAAATGAGTGAGATGAGCAAAAGAACGAGCGGTGCTCGGTGGCTAGCCCCGGGTACCCGTCACAGCCCCTAGCTGGGTCGTGACAGTAATCTTCTTATCATCCTACTGCGGTTATAACTTCAATTATTATAAGATCTAATGCAAGACATCATGTGTTTGGATTGAGGGTTTTGTGGGTTTATGGACCCAAGATTAAAAGACAAGAAATTCTTCAAATATTCATGGATTCATTGTTAGATTGAGTTGATTTTTGGTACCTAGACTCCTTAAACCTAGGATAGACTAATTATGGGACAAATTTTTTTTTCCCTTTTAGGCTCGGAATCTTATTTAGGGTGATTTTATGGGTTCAGATTTAATGTAGCTAATAGGGGTGTCATTAGACTTGTATGATAGATTGACCCTATGAACCTGATGTCATTTGACTTGTATGATAGATTGACCCTATGAACCCGATCTTGTTACTAAATTACGATTTTGACCTTTGGGGTTTAGAATGGGGTTTTTGAGTTGACCTTCTAAAACTAAATATTTATTGGGTAATATGGGTATAGTTTGACTCATATTCTCACGTATAATCTTTATTTGGGTAGATTGAAATCGGTCAAAGACTTAACGAACGGGCAAGACTGCTTGTGATGATGGACTCCTAATTCTAGGCAAGTTGAGACTTTGTACCTTATATAGGGCGTCGTGGTTGGCTTAAATGAACCTACTCAAGAGGGATAATAGGGCTACCTGATACTCTTGAGGTGACGAGTACTTGTATCAAGTACCGGTGCCATGATATGTGTAATTGTGTACTTAAATTTTATAGTCAGTCTGAATGCCATACTTTGGGCACTAGCTAGCAGATAGTACGATCCTATGGATCTGTGATTGGTGTCTGAAGCGTACTTTCTGTCTTTTGATTAAATGTTGTCTTATTTGATATGTGTGTGGTACATCACTTCTAAATAGTCATTAAGAGTGAATAAGAAGCTAAGGTGGGACCTTTATGACTTATGCTAATCTAAATGGAATTTTTGTTGCATATTCTTGCTTCTTGTTGTGTTACATGTCATATTTAACCTTATTTTCTATCTCATGCCAATTATTATTGAGGATACAATCGTGGGTCTATGGAAAATTGGTTCCGGACTGAGTGATGATGATTTTTGCGCAGATTAGCTAAGAGACATGTATATGGAGCCTACGGGGCTAAGTTATGAGATTTGGAGACCAATGTGGCTAACGACCCAATGTGATCTGGGAGATCTAATATTCCGGGTGGTAGATGGACCTCGCGAGTCCCCCATGGGTCATGATTCGTTAATGTTCGAACGTGTGTGTAACGGGTGATGGAAAAAGGCCTTGCATTGCATTCATGCATTCATAATTTAACTGTTTTTTATAATTCTTGTTGATTGAACTGTTTGAAATTATTTATTGTCTTTTGTGGTTAAATACTTGTTCTTGATGTTATTATGTATTCTCGGACTTATGGCGGTTAAGTGTAGTAGTAGTAATAGGTGACCAGCTCTCGTGTTTGTTTTATTAGGGTCGGTCGACTATGCTGCTGAGTACCTGTTGTTTTTGTACTCATGCTACACTTACTGCATCTTTTTGGGTGCAGACTTTATCCCTTATTCCAGTTTGGCATCTCGAGATTGATCGGGACTTCATAACCGAGAGCTTCTGGGTGAGCTATTGTTTAGACACGTTGCCCTGGATTTCTCTTCTATCTTACAATTTCTGCCATTTCCCTCAGGCAGATCTATATTTGTTCACATGGTAATGAGTGGATTCTGTTAGTGCTTTTGTACACTTAAGGCCTCGTTTTGGGGAAATGCTAGGACTGAATTTCTTTCTATACCTCTTTTATTACTTGTATAAATTGGTTGGGTTTTAACAAAGTATTTTGTTATTTCGCCCTTACTTTAAATGGAGTTAACATAAGTATTTTTGGGATGGTTCACCTACCGATGGGATTGATTAGTCGCAATCATGGCCCGAGAATTAGGTAGTGACAAATTGGTATTAGAGCTTTAGGTTCACCGGTCTCATGTGTACAAAAGAAGTGTCTAGTAGAGTCTTATGAATTGGTGCGTAGGCATCCGTACCCATCCTCAAACAACTATAGGACATGCAGGATATTTTTGTTCTTTCATTCCTTTCGTGCTACTTCGTTCAGATTAGTATCTCGTTGTAGCGTGTTTTATGTATGGAGTGCATGTTGGGTATGTCCGGAAGGTTGGAATGAATTTCAGGTGCTGCGTTGGAACCTTAGACTTAGCAGAATTCTTTTCTGGTTTCAGGCGTCTCGTGCCTGCGAGAATAGTTCCGCATTTGCCAAGCCGTACCTGCGTAAGGTAGGCCGCAAATGCAAGGTGGGTTTGAAAGGCAAGAGGTCGCGTCTGCGCGATATTGTCCACAGATGCGAGGCCACCTCTGCGGATTACATCCGCAGAAATGGGTCTGGATTGGTAATGCGCAACCCACAGATATGAGTTAATTTCCGTAGAGGTGGATCCGCACCTGCAATAGGTTGTCCGCATCTGCGAAATAACTGTGCAGAAAATAGTGGTCTTTTTCTATTACAAGATTTGTTTCCGACTCTAAAAATCTTTCAATCCAATATCCCTGCATATAACAAAAGCCCGGCCATGACACAAGTTTGGCATAATAAAGGCCCGACAAAGGGACAATCCATCTAGTTTGAAACAAGAAAATAAAGGCAAGCATTGTCTAAAATATCCTCAAAAACAACAACAATTCAATAAACTGGGGGATAAGGGGGATAATCTCTACGGAACCAAGCTCTGGGTCCCGTCGTCACCACTAGCATCACCAACGCCACTAGCATTATTATAGCCACCAGCATTATCAGCACCGTCATTGGTAAAGACATCATCCTCTGACAGGACTGAGTACTCTTTATTTTTATCAGCATTCTTGATCGGGGACCTCTTCTTCAGATTTCCCCAATTGAATATCGCCTTGATGCCCCTTCATATTTTGACTATCAGCTTACTCTTAGCTTTGTTCTTTATCTTCTGCATGTCAAAATCATCTTGGAGAGTGGCATGAGCAGTGGCCATGGACTTGTAGGCGGTTTCTAGCATAGTGACAAAATTGGTAGTTGCTTCTGCGTATCCAAATACTCCTTCATCTCCGCCCTGGTGAAATGGATGGCACTAGCCTCTAAAGGCCTACTGGGGAGCTTGGACACCAGCTCCCAGATGGACTGCAACTTTGAGTTGAGTGCTTCAAAGGGTCACTCTTTCTGCGAAGGGGAATCATCACCTATGTCTATCTCGACATTTCTCTTCTTGCTCTGCATGGCGCTATCCTCTCCTTTGACCTTCAATGGGTGAAATGCATGATCTACCTCCACTTTGTTATCAGTAGGGAGTGGATCAACACCAGTCATCTGACACAACTTAGTAATCAATAAGGGAAACATCATGCTCAGACCACCCTGTAGCAGATACTCGATGAACTCCCGGATGATGTAATACCCCACATTCATTGAAATGCCGTCTAGTATGCAAGAAATCATCAATGCACAGATGTACGTGCAGTCATGTTCCCCGAAGGGGATATTCTCCTGTCAATGCTATGCTGCCACATCTTTGCCTTTGCAGTAAAGTCCCTAGACTTGATCCCTCTCTTCTTGTCACCCCAGCAAATCTTATCTCTTTAGCTTTCCAGGCACAATTTCGACACCAGCCAACTTCCATTATCGCAAGTGTCCTTCTCCTGCATTAGCTGTACTGGATGATTTTCCAAGTGGTAAAAAGCATTGATATCCTCCACGCCAAACCTCACAAATTTGCCTCGGATGATGATTTTTGGATTGTAGAACCTCCCCTCTTCAAGTTGGCATAGAATTCCCTTACCTATTCTTCATTTGCCATGCATGGGTGGGGGCCAAAGCATGTCCAACCGATGGCCACTCGGCGACTATATAACCCTGGTAAAAGCTCGGGTACCATCTCCAAGTCAATCCCCTTTTAGGGTAATAGCTTCTTATGCAGCAAATTAGAATAGTAGCAGAGATGGAAATCCCGGGACATGAACCTCGTTGTATCATACTGCTCCTGTTACACCCCGTACTTTCGGAGAAGCACTTATTAAATTTGAACGTAAGTATGTCGAGCTATGGCTAAGTAAGACAACTTTGGATTACGAGGAACAAAGCATTATCAAGTATGATCAATGATAAATATCATGTATGGAGAGTTTCAGAAGATTCCGGGACCAAGCAAAGCGGAGAAAATAAATTTGTCGAAAATCTGAAAAAAGTTGGGAGAATTCTGGACAGAATTTTGGGTTAACTTTGGAGGGGTATATCTCAGGGTATATAAAGAGTTTTAAGGTGTTTCAAAAGCCTAAAATGAAGTTCTTCGAGTCTTGTTTCCAACACAATAAACCGTTCACCAATCCGACATCGGAGTAGGGAGTTATGGACAATACAAGTTAGGCGGACGGAACAGAAAAACGCTGCTATAGTAGCCGGGTGCTACAGTACCCGACCCGAACCACACCTATAAAAACCCCTGTAACCTATTAATTTTCATCAATTTTTACCCTTTTCTCATCCTCTACATTTCTAGAGAGATCTTCAAGAGCTCTTGAGGGTTCTAAAACTCTCCATAACTTCCCATAATTTTCTATAACTTTCCATAATCCTTTTTAGCCTTCGATAATCTTCCAAAACCTTTCCATATCATCAAGAGACATCAAAATCTCAAAGAAAAGTCATAAAGATATGAATTGAAGTTTATGGCCATGAGGTGAGTTTGAAAGAGAATTTTGGATTAACTTGAGATTAAATTTAATATAATTCTTTGATTATGGTATTATGGATGTTGTTATGGTTTGTTTGAAAATTGGAGAAACATCGTGTGGGATGTTTTATGGAATATATTGGTATTGATATTGTTGGTGATGTTGTTGTATTTTTTGGGAATTGTTTTGGTATTCGGAGAAGAATATGGGGGAGATGCTGCCGGAATTTCGGCATATTCTAAAAAAAAAAGATTTATTTTGAATGCTTGAGACAAGTGTATGATATTGAGCCTAATGATAATGTGGATGGTTTATGTGTAGAGTTGCGAGCTTGGAAGAATAAACGTTGAACGACTAAGGCGACCGAAAGGTATGTTAAGGCTCGTCCCTTTCTTTCAAAGGCATGATTCCTATGTTATGATTCCATAAATGTTTCCATAACCACCTTGTTTTCAGAAGCTAGAAGCTTAAGACTCTTAAAGATTCTTACGATGTTAAATGAAAAATTTTCTATGATGATTGTGACGATGATGATGATTTTCTTCTAGAAACTCCGAAGCTATGATTTGAGAGCATTATGAGATTATTGAGCCATTCCATGAATCTCCTTATCCTACTTATTGTTGATGGTCTCACCTCATGTCATTCGTTCCTTCGAGGTGAGATATAGCGATGATAACGATTCTATTTTCAGTGCTACCTAAGTTCATGATTCTCGAGACTCCCGTGACATCGTCGATTTCATATTACGATGGTTGACCCTTCAAGGAATAATATGGTGATAATGGTAATGCTAATGATGATGTTAATTTCATTTATGTATTTTTATGTATATATATGTATGTATGCATTGCACTCCCACTGATCAGTTGGGGATAACACCGAGCATACATGGCCGGGTAAGATAACACTGAGCCTACATGGCCGGTAAGATAACACCGACCCTATATGGTCGGGTAAGATAATATCGAGCCTACATGGCCGGGTAAGATAACACCATGTAGGACGCTATATGTATATATATATATATATATGTACTACCGCGCCTTAACGGGCGGACGCTACGTTATACATTAATTTATTTTTATACGTTCATTATATTATTGTCCATGTTAGGTATCTCTTACTATGTTACTATTCATGCCTTACATACTCAGTACATTTCTTGTACTGACGCCGTTTCTTGTGGACGTTGTGTTCATGCCCGCAGGTAGACAGGTAGACGGATCTGACCTGTAGGTGATCTATCAGCGGATTCTCAGGAGCACTCCACTTACTTCGGAGCTGCAGTCTATGGGTATTGGTCCTTATGGTTACTTGTATTCTATGTAGAGACTCGTGGACACGTATGTACAGTTAGACGTTTCATAACCTTACCGGTTCATATCGTTGTGTAACATTTTAGTAGCCTTGACGGCGGGTAATGATGGGCATAACTGTCGAAGATTATACAGAGATGTGCTGTTACATTGCGATATATGTATTTAGAGATTATGATATCCATGAGCTATATTTATGGTCCACCCAGAAATGATTTTGAGATGTATGCTTAGAGGTACTCGGTAGGTTAGCTCCGGGTGCCCGTCATGGCCCTCTAGTTGGGTCGTGACAAAAGTGGTATCAGAGCAGTTCGTCCTAGGGAGTGTCTACGAGCCTTGTCCAGTAGAGTCTTGTTTATGGGTGCGAAGCGCGCACACTTATAAACAAGAGGCTGCAGGCATTTACGAACCATTAACCTTTCTTTGTCATCTTAGATCGTGTCGTAGAGCTAAACTATAGAATGTGATGTCCCTGACTCAAATCCTAAGTGGTTTAATTTTGGAGGAGCAGTTGATTATGCCGTTACAAGGTATTTGATGAGAATTGAAGTTGTTACTCTGAAAGGCATGTTTCCTGCCTTATTGATATTGACAGAATTGGATATAAGAACTCGAGCTAGATGTTACGGGCATTTGTGATAGCCTTGTGAGGCATTGGATGTGTTTTCTGGGTTGTGTGCAGGAATGAGGCGGTAAGAAGTATAGAGGAAACTCTGCCAAAAATTTTACAAATTAGATTGTTTGAATAACAATGATATAGAGATAGAATGAAGGGGAAATGTGACAATCGGACGTTTGGTAAGTCAGGATTGAATGAACCATTATGAGACGCTTTCCAAGAGAAGTTTTAGAATAATTTTATTTTAATTTGAGGGAAGAACCC
Source organism: Lycium barbarum (assembly GCF_019175385.1). Classification (NCBI taxonomy): domain Eukaryota; kingdom Viridiplantae; phylum Streptophyta; class Magnoliopsida; order Solanales; family Solanaceae; genus Lycium; species Lycium barbarum. The sequence continues at coordinate 49,816,904 of NC_083346.1, forward strand.
TGGAGGGGAAAATGGTTAGTAATTAAAGGAGTTGGAATGAGTGCATTTGAGATTTCAGAGAATTGAGGTTTTTTGAAGATATAGGGAAAGTTGACACTAAGAATTCAAATGCAGTATTACGATTTATGGATTGGTGAGTACGAGATAAAGACAAGATATTGATATGGGAAACGAAGTTAATGAGTAGGAGAAATTTTTACTCTAGAAGTTTATACATATACATAAGATCAGAACAGGTTGATGACAGGCACACAGGCTCGTTTTATCAAACTTTCCCATATGATGTGGGTTACATTAGGAATTTAGAATCCGTCAGTCATTTGACTTCAAAGGAATTACTGAATATTTAATTCTGAGAATTATTATTGCTAAATTACTTCGGGTATTAATGATGATCTTGAACTTAATAATGAGAAATGGTTAGGTAGGTTGGATTATAATTATGATTATTTTCTTGATCGTTTTTATAACTTCAAAATCTGATGTTGCTTGGCCGACGAAGGAAGTAGAGATTGTATTTGCCTTAGGAATATGTGGTGCATTTCTAGTTGATCCTTATAAGAAGGCTTTACCTTAATTTTTTTCAGACGGGTGTTGTGAAAATTATTGACGATAGAGAAATTGGGTGCGATGTCGGTTTATGAGTAAGAAGAGAAGAAAGTAAGGGTACAAGTGAAGAAATCTAGCAAGGATCGATTTGGTTGCGACAGGAAAGTAAAGGATATGAGGTTGATTATTTTCGACAAAGAGACAGGAACAAGTACGAGTAATGATTTTTAAGTAAAGTTATATTACCGGGATTCACAGTTAGGACATAGAAAGATATGTTTGGAGGACCTACAGATTTAGACATACAAAAAAAAAGAATATGAGACACTAGAATAGCCCGAGGGAAATTAGAAGCATATGAGCTTTACAATTGGTATTCTTTGGCTAGCTGGGGAAAAGAGAAGGTGTTACACCCCGGAAAATTTTGCGCTACCTAGACTGCAGACAGCTTAGTGTGAGCCCGAACAAGAGTAAAGTCATGCAAGGATTAAGGAGAAAGGTTATATTATAAGAGAGAATAATGGCATATATATGATATGTGGAGACCATATGGGGTGCATCGGTTGATATGCCACTTGCCGAAAAGCCCTCGTTGCTGTAAGCCAAGTGGGGCCCACATACCGGAGTTTTATAAAGGACATGTGAAGAGACATATGAGTAGTATATGGAAATTTGAGCAAGTCCTAAGAAGGACCCATAAGCCAAATATGGGCATAAGCCATCCAAAAGGACGATTTAAGGAATTATTTTTGGATGATCCGACTTGGAGGGGCCCAAACGACATTACAAGTTTGAAATTTGGAAAAATAAAAAGAATGAAAGTTGTAGTTTCACTCATCAATTTTCAAGCAAATCAAAGTATAGTTTCCAAATCCCGGTCCAGATGGTGTATCGTTGTGATTACAAAAATTATGTATTGAGGCGTTGTGGCTTAAGCTCAAGGTCGAGGAGTGAAGATATAGCATTATTATTGAGATAAAGGTATGAATATCTTGTTATTAACGTTAATCTTGGTTTAATTACGGAGAAGGAGTTATTAAATTGTTGTAAATTAATTCTGTTGGTGGAAATATGGGACAAACACCATATGAGCTGTTCTATGGAATAATTTGATATGGGAAATGGTGTTATTAATGTTGGTATTGTTATTGCTGTGTTGGTTGTTGAATTGAGAATTCGGGCTAGGCATAAAAACAGGGGAGATGCTGCCCGATTTTCGGTAGAATATAGAATAGTTTGATTTGAAACTTGGAATAAGTGTGCCATAAAGAGGCCAATGTTAGTGTAAATCCTCTTAAATGTAGACTTGCGAGCTCGGACGAATAAGCGTAGCTAATAGGAGGTTGAACAGGTATGCTAAGGCTCGTCCATTTCTTTCAAAGGCATGATTCCTATGTTATGATTCCATAAATGTTTCCATAACCGCCTTGTTTTAAAAAGCTCGAAGTTCATGACTCTTAAAGCCTCTTATGATGTTAAATGGAATATGTTCTATGACAATTGTGACGATGATGATGATTCTCTTCTTTTGAAACTCCGAAGCTATGATTTGAGGGCATTATGAGATTATTGAGCCATTCCATGAATCCACCTTAACCGTACTTATTGTTGATGGTCTCACCTCATGTTACTCGTTCCTGCGAGGTGAGATATAGCGATGATACGATTCTATTTCCAGTGCTACCTAAGTTCACGATTCTCGAGACTCCCGTGACATCGTCAATTTCATCTTGCGATGGTTGATCCTTCAAGGATTGATATGATGATAATGGTAGTGCCAATGATGACGTTGATTTCATTTATGCATTTATATATACATATACATACATACATATATATATATATATATATATATATATATATATATATATATATATATATATTTATATACATATGTATGCGTTGCCTCCCTCTGATCAGCTGGGGATAACACCGAGTCCCGAAAGGGCCGGGTAAGATAGCACCGAGCCTATATGGCCGGGTAAGATAACACCATGTAAGATGCTATATATATGTGTATATATATTACCGCACCTTAACGGGCAGACGCGATATTATATATGGATATGTATGGAAAAGTCCTTTTTTTAAAAGTTAAGCATGCACGACATGCGCCTTAAAAGGGCATTCAAAGGCACAGGCTGATCCCTTTTATGTTACTTATCCTCATACGTTCATTATATTATTTCCCATGTTCGATATTTCTTAATATGTTACTATTCATGCCTTACATACTCAGTACATTGTTCTTACTGACGTCGCTTCTTGTGGACGCTACGTTCATGCCCGCATGTGTAGATAGACGAGACAAGGATGTTCCACAGTAGGCTGCCTTCAGGTACCAATTCTGATTGGTGAGCTCCATCTCTTCCTGGAGCACTGCCGAGTATATATATATATAGATATGTATGATTTTGTTCAGGGTATATCGGGGGCCCTGTCCCGACTTGTATACTTCAGTCATGTTCAAAGAGGCTTTGCCGATAGTTCCTATATACAGCTTAGTCATAGTGTGACGATAGTAATGTTGGCATCGTAGGTCCAATGTATATATACGTATGCATGATATTATGTTCGCATTTAGCCTCTCGATCTTATTATTTCCATTCAAGACACGAAGGATGTAAGTTATAAGTTGGTTCGCTCAGTTTCCCTAAGGTGTCGGGTGCCAATCATGCCCTACCAAGGGTGGGGTGTGATAAATTGGTATCAGAGCAGTTCTGTGCTAGGGTTGTCTGCAAGCCGTGTCTAGCAGAGTCCTGTTTATGGGTGTGAAGCCGGCCACATTTATAAATAGGAGGCTGCATGGCATCTAGGAATCATTGACCTTTCTTTCCATTTTAGATCGTGCGATTGAGCCAGAGTCTAGGAAAGATCGCTTCTGATCCTTTTCCTGCAGGTAAGTGCAGGCTGACGAGAGATGAAGACATCAGCTTCAGACAGTGGGGGTGCTAAAAAGGCCCTTAGAGTATATCCAGGACTCCAGAGTCCAGGACAGAGTCGGAGGAGCCTCAGTTATTCCATTGAGACTGGTCCCTTGGAGGACCCAGCGACGATTCCTCCAGAGTTTTGACTACCAGAGAGGAGGACCCCCCTGAGGGCAATTATGACACAGATCCGTCCGAGTATTCATCTGGGACATCGGAGGAGGGGATTCCCGAGGCCGAACCAGCTGCTCCTACGGTAGAGCACTATGTTAGACTAGCCTCCCCGGTGAGTGTTACAGATTACTCTAGCCCTCTATCCTGACCATCGGTAAACCAGGAGTTACCCGGTTATCTATATCCTTCGGACTCAGATGAGAGAGATGATGAAGGCCAGACGAGCAGATGGTGGGTAGATGGTGACGAGGAGCACACTTCACCTTATAGTCCACCAGATCAGACTAGAGACCGATCGACTATATGTATATGAGCCTTTATTGGAATTTTCTATGTATGTGTAATTGCTGTAGACTAGCACTTAACAGCGGCGGGCGGAAATCCAAAGGGGCCGATAACCAAGTGTTTATAAGTAACGGCGACCAAGGTGTTTTCGCAACCCTTGGGAATCTGGAAACCTAGGATGGAAAGTAGTCATACGCATAGGTGAAAGGTGAATATTGAGGATTGAAAAGGCCAAAATGGAAATTGTGTATTTGGAAGAGTGAGAGATACTTTCTAATTCGGAGGGAGAGGCATTATGAGAACATTTGGAAATCTGTTAAGACTTCAACTTGCTCCAGCTTATGTGATGAAGGTCATGCGGTGAGGTGGAAGCGATCATACTAGCATTAACGCACTGGATTTCATCAGAGTTTTAATGTTAAGCGTACTGCGGTAAGAGAAATCCTAGGATGGGTGACCCCCTGGGACGTGTACTAAAAATCTTACAACGTCAGACATAGGAGGCAGATGGGAAGCTAGAGTAGCCTAAGGAAAATTAGAGTATGCGGAGTGGGCGGAAACCTTAAGAGGTCGCGTAAGACGAGGCAGACTAGACCGGTGAAGAGAAGAAAGTGCATCACAACTCTAGAATTAGGATGAGTTTAAGTAGCGTTTGGAAATACCTTGCAAGCGAGGCATTAGAAAATATACATATGTATGCGTATGATATCCCATTTATGGCTGTATTAGCGAGTATGTGTATCCCAGCAACCGACGTTGCGGTATGTGGAATACATTAATTAAATAAGGTAACGAAGTTCAAGTGGCAAAAATGGCATGGATGTTACAAGGTAAGTTGATGTTATTCTAACTGTAGGTCAGAGTTAGAAAGTCCTAATGCAAGAACATGGGGGAAAGGAAGGGAGTGAGTATGTATATAGGAAGTGAAGAGATTAGAATGTCTTGAGAAAAAAAGAGAGAAGTGAGAAATGAGAGTGAGCGAAGCCTTCAAGAGAGATGACAGGCAAAACACGGGACTATTTGGGTAAAATAATTTGAAGGTAGGCATGTGAAAGGGATAAAGTGTGGTAGTATGGAATAAAAGATAAATGTGTAGGGCTAGAGAACAGATTTCGATAAGTGGGGCTAAAAGGATAATGACCACGACGATGAATGTGAAGTAAGAGAAAGGATGATTAAGCCTTGCAACGATGTTAAAAGATTTGCAACTCTAGAATGGTAGATATATAAAGGGATAAATGTGTGGTCAAATTGACACGGTTCCCTCGGACACGAGATAGCTTTTCTAAAAGATGACTTAAGAATAAGACGGATTTGCACGTTTAAAAGAATATTTCACGAACTTCGGAGCCGATACTGTAAATAACAAGAGGAGAAGGGTGCTCGAGGAGGAAAGACCTCAAGAAAGGTTAAGGGTGAAAGTAGCAAAGGTATACTAATGGGCTGATTGAAGAAAAAGGAGAGCATCTAGGAATAAAGTAACTGGAAACCCTCAACCACGGGGGTAGACAAGATACGTTAACGAGTTGGCGGTAGGAAACCGATCATTCATCGAGATAAGAACGAGGATGATAGGCGACACATATTACTAGAAAAGTAATGACATGGGACAAGAATTCTTGTAAAGACCGAGAGATTCGATCACCGAGAAAATAGAATGAAATGTAAAGAACGTGCATGGAAGACAACCTGGCCGTGGCATCAGAAAGGAAGACAAAGGCTCGATGAACGAGGATCGAGAGAGTGTATATTGTAAGAATTCCGTGCTAAGAGCGAGAAGTAGCAGGACACTCAGAAAACTTGGATGCACAGCTGCAACACAAACACGTAATTAAGAAGAATTATAAACAAGTGAGATAAATGAGCGAAAGGACTAGTAGTGGATGGAAGGGTATGGAAATATTGACAAAATAATGTTGATATAGACATAAATGGAAGAAGAACTCAGGGTAAGAAGTTTTAGATATGTCATAAGCAAAGTCGGGAAGAGAGACGAGGAATAAGGTATAATCGAAGACTTCATAAATGACGTGGTGAATCCCAATGTCCCCATTAACTTGCGAGTCCAGGAACCGTTAGTCATAAAAGACAGAGGTGTGAAAAGACGGAAAAGAAGGCATCAGAATTTTACCTAACCCTTAAAAGTATTCCAATTGAATACGAGAGTGTAACTAGCAAAAAGATAGATAAGCCAGATCATACTATAGCGAAAACGCGGCCTTGGGAAGATTGTGAAGGATGGCAGATAAGTAGTGAAGATGCCATATACTCGAAGGTTATTGGTATATAAGGTCCTCCTTAAGGGGGAAGAGCATATTAGACTTGAAAAGAACTGGGATGCTCTCAAGCTCCAAAAGAAGAAATTTATTAGCTGGGGGCGTATTGGCATGTCAGGAAGGTATCAGAAAAAAGTAGAAACAAGTTGACAATAAGTGTACCGTGAGACAGACATAGGAAGAAAGTATGGAAGACACCTAAAGAGAATGCTTCACGCTGACATTAGCTACGACATTTCTAGTTATGGTTTGAAACCCCCGTATCGGGCAAAAATTACGTCGTACCTAAGTATGCGGCGACATGTCTTAAAAGGGTAATAAAGAGAGCAAGAAAGGTTTCGAAGTCAAATTCACAAGGATGACAGAAAGGATGACGAATCCAAGGATGACAACAAAAAAAAGGATTTTAGCACCGGAAGGGACGACTATTGTAAAAAAAGCAACCACGATTAGTAGTTTGGTAATTTCCAAAGAGAGGAAGAACGCTGCCCTTATGAATGGAAATAAACGAGTTCACCGAATATTAGAAAACATCTCACGAATTACTAATTATATTAAACATGAGAGCATATGCTATGGATTTATATGAAACATCAACGTGAAGCTATGCCCAACTATAATTGCAAAAAGGCCACATCAGAAAGCCAATAAGGAATAACGACGGATGAAATTATCGCCAGTACAAAGAAATCGAAGCTAGATATATATATGTTGTAAGAGAGTCCAAATGGAGTAAGAATTGTCGTAGCCCTATGCTTCTGGGTTGTATTGTGAGATTTGAGTGAAGGAGGTTAAAGAAACAGTTGTGCCAGGAGCCCAAGGATTTAGCTAGAACTCGAATTATAAGTTTGCCATAAATGTAACTGTACTGCAAAGGGTAATAAATGGCGAAGAAACATTATGTATTTCGGATATCGATATAACTGGCCTTGGAAAGGAACACAACCATTATGCACATTAGCGACAAAGTAATGTTGAATAAGCAATTTGAATGTAAGGGTAAGAGAGGCAGTGACAGGAATGTAAGGGAATAGGGAGCCTGACTAACGAGCTACCAGAAGTCGGTAAAGTGCATACTTAAAAATCAACGAGTATAAAAGGATAGCCCGAGATGGTACCGAAAGATTAAACGCAAAGAGGACGCCATAAATGAGAAAGGTAATTGCCCACTAACAAGGAAACAAGAAGTGAGAAAAAGAGAATACTTAAAGGAGGACCAATAGTTACTGCACGGCAAGTCAAGGCTACAATAATGAGGACAGAGTGAGAGCAATATAGTAGTTAAATTCCGATCATGTACATGAGGGCAAAGAAGTGAAAGAAGTTGACTGAAGGCAATAAAAGGGTTAAGGAAGAATGAGAAGAGACTGACCCAAGTTCTAGTTTAAGAGACTGGTAATCGGACCCTAAAGGAAGAATAACTGTTCTAAGGAATAAAAGATGATGTCGTGGGTTGGAAATACTGCAACATTCGAGGACGAATGTTCCTAAAGTGGGAAGAATGTTACACCCCGGAACATTTTGCGCTACCTAGACTGTAGACAACTTAGTGTGAGCCCGAACAAGAGTAAAGTCATGCGAGGATTAAGGAGAAAGGTTATATTATAAGAGTGAATAATGGCATATATATGATATGTGGATACCATATGGGGTGCATCGGTTGACATGCCACTTGGCGAAAAGCAATCGTTGCTGTAAGCCAAGTGGGGCCCACACGCCAGAGTTTTATAAAGGACATGTGAAGAGACATATGAGTATTATATGGAAATTCGAGTAAGTCCTAAGAAGGACCCATAAGCCAAATATAGGCATAAGCCCTCCAAAAGGACGATTTAAGGAAACATTTTCGAATGATCTGACTTGGAGGGGCCCAAACGACATTATAAGTTTGAATTTTTGAAACACACCAAGAATGAAGGTTGTAGATAATTGAAATAACTTTCCAACCATAGGTCGTGGGCCCTCACACGACATCGGGATCTTAAGTTATGACCCGTTTACTGAAGGAACGCGCAAGCAGTGGAATAAGCCAGCGCGAACGCGTTGACCATTTTCTAGGTGGTGCAACCCGGGCCTAGAAGCTTATAAAAGGGGATTTACCCCCGTAAACAGCAACCAAACACCCTCTAAGCTTCCCCAAACCTCTAGAAACTTCCACCAACTTCCACTCATCAATTATCACGCAAATTAAAGTATAATTTCCAAATACCGGTCCAGACGGTGTATAGTTGCGATTACAAAAATTGTGTATTGAGGCGTTGTGTCTTAAGCTCAAGCTGGAGGAGTGAAGATATATAATTATTATCGAGATAAAGGTATGAATCTCTTGTTATTAACGTTAATATTGGTTTAATTACGGAGAAGGAGTTATTAAATTGTGGTAAATTAATTCTGTTGGAGGAAATATGGGACAAACACAATATGGACTGTTCTATTGAATAATTTGCTATGGGAAATGATGTTATTAATGTTGGTATTGTTATTGTTGTGTTGGTTGTTGAATTGAGAATTCGGGCTAGGCATATAAACAGGGGAGATGCTGCCCGATTTTCGGCAGAATATAGAATAGTTTGATTTGAAACGTGGAATAAGTGTGCGACAAAGAGGCTGACGTTAGTGTAAATCCTCTTAAATGTATACTTGTGAGCTCGGACGAATAAGCATAGCTAATAGGAGGTTGAACAGGTATGTTAAGGCTCGTCCCTTTCTTTCAAAGGCATGATTCCTATGTTATGATTCCATAAATGTTTCCATAACCGCCTTGTTTTCAGAAGCCAGAAGCTTATGACTCTTAAAGGTTCTTACGATGTTAAATGAAAAATGTTCTATGATGATTGTGATGATGATGATGATTCTCTTGTAGAAACTCTGAAGCTATGATTTTAGAGCATTATGAGATTATTGAGCCTTTTCATGAATCTCTTGATCCTACTTATTGTTGATGGTCTCACCTCATGTTACTCATTCCTTCGAGGTGAGAAATAGCGATGATACGATTCTATTTCCAGTGCTACCTAAGTTAATGATTCTCGAGACTCCCGTGACATCGTCGATTTCATCTTGCGATGGTTGATCCTTCAAGGATTGATATGATGATAATGGTAATGCCAATGATGAAGTTGATTACATATATATATATATACATATATATATACATATATACATATATATACATATATATATATAGATATATATATACATATATATATATATATATATATATATATATATATATATGTATATATATATCTATATATATATATATGTATGTATGTATATATGTATGCGTTGCCTCCCTCTGATCAGCTGGGATAACACCGAGTCCCGAAAGGGCCGGGTAAGATAACACCGAGTCCCGAAAGAGCCGGGTAAGATAGCACCGAGCCTATATGGCTGGCTAAGATAACACCATGTAAGATGCTATATATATGTGTATATATATTACCGCGCCTTAACGGTAAGACGAGATATTATATATGGATATGTAAGGAAAAGTCCTTTTTTTTTAAAGCTAAGCATGCACAACATGCGCCTTAAAAGGGCATTCAAAGGCACAGGCTGATCCCTTTTATGTTACTTATCCTCGTACGTTCATTATATTATTTCCCATGTTTGGTATTTCTTAATATGTTACTATTCATGCCTTACATACTCAGTACATTGTTCTTACTGAGGTCCCTTCTTGTGGACGCTATGTTCATGCCCGCAGGTGTAGATAGACGATACAAGGATCTTCCACAGTAGGCTGCCTTCAGGTACCAGTTCTGATTGGTGAGCTCCATCTCTTCCTGGAGCACTGCTGAGTATATATATATATATATGCGTATATGATTTTTTTCAGGGTATATCGGGGGCCTTGTCCCGACTTGTATACTTCAGTCATGTTCATATAGAGGCTTTGCAGACAGTTCTTGTGTACAGCTTAGTCATAGTGTGACGATAGTAATGTTGGTATCATGGGTCCAATGGACATATACGTATGCATGATATTATGTTTGCATTTAGCCTCTCGATCCTATTGTTTCCATTTTAGACACGAAGGATGTAAGTTATAAGCTGGTTCGCTCGGTTTCCGTAAGGTGCCGGGTGCCAATCACGCCCTACTAAGGGTGGGGTGTGATAGAAGGGAGATGTATTAAAGCCACAGATTCAGGACAAAATCCAATGGCAACGGGATATCTTGCAAGGAAAAGGTGTTGAAAAGAGATAAAAAGATAAGTCATGAGTGACTAAATCGAGTATTATGTATACCTTTATGATTGATGTTACGACATGTTAAAAGTATTAATTGTGTTGTATGTCAAAGTTGAGGTAGCAAGCGCTACGAAAGAGAATCAAGATTGGGTTTTCTCGAAAATTGAAGTCGGATAGGGATAGCAAAACCAAATATATAAGCACGAGTATTAGGAAAAGAAGGTTATGATATCATGAAATGAAGGGGAGAGAAGCTTGGACAAGAAAAACGTATACCTATTGAGGGTCAGGTAATATATATTTGAGGAAAAGGTTAGCACGAAAGCAGGAAAAGCAGATGATAGGATCAAATTTAAATAGATCAACGGGAGGTAGAGTAATGTTGTACGTGACAAATGATGAATGTGAGGACTAAAGGGAGGAGAAGGTGTCAATGAAATGGTTAAAGAGAATTATTTGGCCGCCGACAACAAGGAGAAGGTTAGTGAATCAGTAGGCTTACCCAAGGGAAAACAAAGTTGAAATTATAAGATAATGGTTGTGTGAAAGATGCAAAAATGCGATCATGAAGAAAATCGAGAAAATTCTACATATATATATATTATATATATATATATATATATATATATGTTTACAAGTTGAAGTATCATAAAAAAAGATGAAGACTCGACGAAACAAGAAAGGAAAGAGTGTACTTTGTGAGGATTTCATGAAAAGAACAAGAACCGACATGCCACTAGAAGGACTATGATGCACAACTGTGATGCAAACAAGTAGTTAAGAATAATTACGGGAGAAAATGAGCGAAGCTAATGAAAGGACGAGTGATGGGAATGGATGGTGTGGAATATTAACTTCTAATGGCATAGTATAGATATAAATCGGAATTTGGAACCTGGAGCAAGAAGAATTTCAAGGATATTAAGAAGACAATCGTGGGAAGAGACTAGGATTAAAGAAGCATGGGATAGTCGGACACTCCGGAAAGGGTCTAATGAATTCCGATGTCCTCATTAATTCATTAGCCTGGGGACTACTAGTCATGAGAGGTAGATGTGAAAAGATAGTAAAGAAGGTATTTGAATTGTACCCGATATGTATAAGCATTTTGATTTGATACAAGAACTCAACTAGCAAAAAGGAAAATAAGTTAAACCATGCGATGAAAAGAACTCCGGCATTATATGGAATAGAGGAGTTGAAGGATCGCTAAGGTCAGCCAGCTGACTATCAAAGGTGGTTAACACTCAAAGGTTATGGTTATATGAGAACATCCTTTAAAAGTGGTGAAGAACAGATTTAGTTCTAAGATGAGCTACAATATTCCGAAGCTCAAAAGAGGGAAATATATTGGATTGAAGGAGTCAAATTTCGAGACGAACCGATATGTCAAGAATGTGAAAAAGAAAGCATGCAAGATGATGAAAGTTTAGCGAATCAAGGAGAATAAGTTTCGCCGATGCGACACGTTGTATTTCGAACTATGACTTGAATCACTCGCACCGAAGAAATTTTAGGTATACTTAAATATGTAGTAAAGGACTCCCAGGGGTAGCCGAAGGAGTGAGAAAGGTCGCATGTGACTAGGGATAAGTATAAAGGACAATCAGGATTACAAAAAAAAACTTGAAGCACTAGAAGAGATGAAAGCTTTATATAGAGGAATATTTATAAGAAGTTCAATAATCTTCAAAGGAAAGGAAGATAGTGTGCTTATGGAGAGCAAGGCAGCAATACTGCCTGAGATGAGGGAGTACCTTGTAAGTAGTGAAATTTCAAGCCGCTAGTCATATCAATTGTGAGAGTATATGATATAAAACCATATAAACAATCGCCATGATGAGATGACTAACAGAATGGTGCAAGGACGACAATAAGGAGTCGAAGAAGAATGGAGGTTAGTTTAAGTATAAATTAGTTGTTGTATAAGAGAGCCAGAGACTTACGGAGGGAAGTATACTCACATTAAAAGAAAGTCGTGACTAAGTGTGTATGAGACAAAGAACCCGAGAAACGGTAATCACTGAGAATAATAAGTCACTAGCAAGGGAATGCTATTGCAAATCATCCGGGCGCTACCATAGGTGGAACTATGATGGTATTGTAAGGGACTAAATAGTCCGACCAAGGAATAAAAAGAAGGTGATATGGTGTATATGTATAAGGTCGACTAGTACAAAAAGGGATGATAAAAAATAACACCAGAGAAGCAAGCAAGGAAAGGTGCAATATCTGAAAAAGAGAATTTGTCTATTAGTAGAGAAATAAGGAGCAAGGCAAAAGAATATAACAATTAAGAGTGCTCATAGATCGGTAGGGAGCCATAGAAATCATGAGTTAAGACCATCTTAATGGCAACAGGTCCAAGGACGGTAGCTAAATATCAGTTGACCACAGGGGACATACATAAGAACATGAGGATATGGAACTAATGAATGAGTTCGACAAAGAATTGGGAGAATATGAAAGAAGACTAATAAGCCCATAGTATAAGAATATGGGATCAGGAACTAAAGGAAGACAACCATTTCAAGAAACTAATGAAAGCGTCGTAAGCTCGCAAGCTACAACATTTGATGATGTATGTTTCTAAAGGGGGGAAGGATGTTACTCCCCGTACTTTCGGAGAAGCACTTATTAAATTTGAATGTAAGTATGAGCTATGGCTAGGTAAGTCAACTTTGGATTACGAGGTACGAAGCATTATCAAGTATGATGAATGATAAATATCATGTATGGAGAGTTTCGGAAGATTTCGGGACCAAGCAAAGCGGAGAAAATAAGTTTGTCGAAAATTTGGAAAACGTTGGCAGAATTCTGGACAGCATTTTTGGTCAACTTTGGAGGGGTATATCTCCGGGTGTATAAGGAGTTTTATGGTGTTTCAAAATCTTAAAATGAAGTTCTTCGAGTCTAGTTTCCAACGCAACAAAACGTTCGTCAATCCGACGTCGGAGCAGGGAGTTATGGACATTAGAAGTTAGGCAGGCGGAGCGGAAAAACGCTGCTACAGTAACTGGGTGCTACAGTACCCAACCCGAACCACACCTATAAATACCCCTCTAACCTATTAATTTTCATCAATTTTCACTATTTTCTCATCCTCTACATTTCTAGAGAGATCTGGAAGAGCTCTTGAGGGTTCTAAAACTTTCCATAACTTCCCATAATTTTCTATAATTGTCCATAATCCTCCATAATCCTTCCTGACCTTCCATAATCTTCTAAAACCTTTCCATATCATCAAGAGACATCAAAATCTCAAAGAAAATTCATGGAAGATGATTGTTCTTGTTTCTCTTGAAAGTGGTGATGAACTTAGTCTTGGAAAGGGGTGAATAAGGTGAAGTTCTTCCACTATAAGGTATGTTTTTCCTACTATTATTTACATGATTGAGATGATGTAAAGGTTTAGCAATTTTTAGAAAGGAAAGAATCATAGGAGAAAAGTCATAAAGAGTTGAATTGAAGTTGATGGCAATGAGGTGAGTTTGAAAGAGAATTTTTGATTAGCTTGAGATTAAATTGAATATAATTCTTTGATTATGGTATTATGGATGTTGTTATGGTTGGTTTGAAAATTGGAGAAACACCGTGTGGGATGTTTTATGGAATATATTGGTATTGATATTTTTGTTGATGTTGTTGTATTGTTTGGGAATTGTTTTGGTATTTGGAGAAGGTAAAGAATATAGGGGAGATGCTGCCCGAATTTCGGCAGATTCTAAAAAAAAAAAGATTTCATTTGAATGCTTGAGACAAGTGTATGATATTGAGCCTAATGATAATATGGGTGGTTTATGTGTAGAGTTGCGAACTTGGAAGACTAAACGTTTAACGACTAAGGCGACCGAAAAGTATGTTAAGGCTCGTCCCTTTCTTTCAAAGACATGATTCCTATGTTATGATTCCATAAATGTTTCCATAACCGCCTTGTTTTTAGAAGCTAGAAGCTTATGACTCTTAAAGGTTCTTACGATGTTAAATGAAAAATGTTCTATGATGATTGTGACGATGATGATGATTCTCTTCTAAAAACTCTGAAGCTATGATTTGAGAGCATTATGAGATTATTGAGCCAGTTCATGATTCTCTTGATCCTACTTATTGTTGATGGCCTCACCTCATGTCATTCAATCTTTCAAGGTGAGATATAGTGATGATAACGATTCTATTTTCAGTGCTACCTAAGTTCATGATTCTCCAGACTCCCGTGACATCGTCGATTTCATCTTACGATGGTTGACCCTTCGAGGAATGATATGGTGATAATGGTAGTGCTAATGGTGACATTATTTTCATTAATTTCTTTTATGTATGCATTGCACTCCCACTGATCAACTGGTGATAACACCGAGCCTACATGGCCGGGTAAGATAACACCGAGCCTACATGACCGGGTAAGATAACACCGAGCCTACATGGCCGAGTAAGATAACACCATGTAAGACACTATATGTATATATATATGTACTACCGCGCCTTAACGGTCAGACGCTACGTTATACATTAGTTTATTTTTATACGTTCATTATATTATTTTTCATGTTTGGTATCTCTTTCTATGTTACTATTCATGCCTTACATACTCAGTACATTGCTCGTACTGACGTCTTTTCTTGTGAATGCTGTGATAATGCCCGCAGGTAGACAGGTAGACGGATCTAACCCGTAGGTGATCTATCAGCGGATTCTCAAGAGCACTCCACTTACTTCGGAGCTACAGTCTATGGGTATTGGTCCTCATGGTTACTTGTATTCTATATAGAGGCTCGTGGACATGTATGTACTGTTAGATGTTTCATAACCCTACCAGTTCATAACCTTTTCCTTTGAAGGAACTGCATGATGTAGTGTCCCATAATGTAACAGATATGGCAGTACTTGAGCAGCTTCATATAAGTAGTAGTGCTAAAGATAGGGTAGATGAGGAAGCCGTAGAACAGGTGTTTAGTCAGGTAGCTAAGGAAGCTGATATTTCTCCAAAGTCCATGCAGAAAGGGAGTAAGAAGGGCAAACAACAAAGTGTAGTGGATATTTAGCCTATAAGAGTATTACCAAATAGAGCTGTGAAGAATGTCAATAAATCTTTATGAAGACTCTATTTTGGAATATCAGGTCTGTGAATTCACAACAAGTTTTTCATAGAATGCAAATTTTACATAGGCATCATAAATTCTCCATCATTGCTTTGATGGAACCATTTATGCATGTTAGACACATTCAAGGATTTAGAAGGAGATTGGGCATGAGGTATGCACATCATAACTGCAATGGTAAAATTTGGTTCTTTATAAATGATAATATAGATGTAGAGGTGATTCAGGATACAGATCAACAGATTACAGTTAAGCTAAATTTTCAGGAGGATAATAAGA
Source organism: Lycium barbarum (assembly GCF_019175385.1). Taxonomy (NCBI): domain Eukaryota; kingdom Viridiplantae; phylum Streptophyta; class Magnoliopsida; order Solanales; family Solanaceae; genus Lycium; species Lycium barbarum. The sequence goes on from NC_083346.1 coordinate 49,832,687, forward strand.
TTCTTATAACTGCTATGATTTATGTAAAGTGTGAAGCATTGGAAAGAATTAGTCTTTGGGATAATTTGTATAACCTGGTTGATCAAATGGAAGTGCCCTAACTAGTGGGAGGGGATTTCAATGTCATTATGCATGAAGATGAGAAAATAGGGGGTCTGCCAGTTTATCCAGATGAGTGTGAAGATTTTGCATTTTGTGAATTCAAGTGAACTATTTGAAGTTTCTTTTAAAGGGAGCTTATTCATATGGTGGAATGGTAGAGCTAGTAGATATTGTATCTTTAAAAGGTTGGACATAATGCTCACTAATTCAAAACTATAGGATTGGTTTGGTCACATGGAAGTTAAACATTTATCTAGAACTAGTTCTGATCATGCTCCTCTTCTACTTACTTGTGGAAATTCATCTCAACATGTAAGGAAGCCTTTCAGATTTCTAAAGTATTGGATAGAACATGAATCCTTCTTAGAGGTTGTGAATCAAGAGTGGAATACTAATTTTGAAGCAGATGAACTCATTACTTTTAAACTGAAACTTTAAAAAGTTAAGTCTGTTTTATCAGAATGGAGGAAAGCTACCTTTGGGGATATCTTCAAGCAACTGGTAGTAAGGGAAGATATTGTGAGAGTTAAAGAACAACTTGTTGAATATGATCCTTCTCCTGCAAACAAGATGGTACTCAAACTAGCACAAGCAGAATTAAAGAAGTATATGCATTATGAGGAGGAGTTTTGGAGACAGAAATCTCATTTTACTTGCTTCTCTGAGGAGGATACGAATACAAGGTTTTTCCACAATATGGTAAATGGTAGGAGGAAGAGATTGCAGGTCAAAAGGATGAAAAAGCAAGATGGAAGTTGGATTGAGGGGGAAGATGCTCTAGCTGAGGAAGCAACTAATTTTTATCATCATCAGTTTACACAGGAGGATATCTCTTCAGATTTCTCATTGCTGCAACATGTTCCTAATATGGTTACTCAGGAGAAAAACCAGATACTTACCAGCATGCCAACTCTAGAAGATGTTAAGAATGCAGTTTTTGATCTATCAGGAGATAGCTCAAGTGGTCCAGATGGTATGATAGGAGAATTTTATCAAGTATGCTGGGAAATTGTAGGGGCTGATGTGTATAATGTAGTGAAAGTTTTCTTTGATGGACATACTTTTCCAAAGTCCATAACTCATACAAATCTGGTTCTGATCCCAAAGAAGAATAATGTTGAGACCTTTGCAGATATGAGGCCCATAAGTCTCAGTAATTTTATTAACAACGTGATCTCTAGAGTGGTGCAAAATAAACTTGAAAATATTTTGCCTTCTTTGATGG